>NC_142813.1:20970692-21100913 GCF_049724085.1 Artemia sp. Qi Xiang Cuo | reverse complement strand
AAAAATATCCCGTTTAGGCAGAATGTTGTAGTAGCTGCCACTTTTCTTGATTTTCAAGCCAATATATTTCCCTTACTGTTCAAGCCAAGGGACAGAAATTTTACTATGCAGGGGTTTCGGACAAGGCGGTTCTAATGGTGTACTTTTTGTTTTGATCTGACTCTTTTTTTAAGAACTATGGGTTTTTATATTTCTTAACATTGGACGTGATCGTCTCTTACTAGGTTGCTAGCCACGCTGCAACCCGGATTTTAGGAACTATGGGTTTTTATATTTCTTAACATTGGACGTGATCGTATCTTACTAGGTTGCTAGCTACCGCTGCAACCCGGATTTTAATGAAAATGTCTTGATTTTAAATATAAATGTACAAGCCTTCATGCTGTAGTTAAGCTTTCTATGCAAGATAGTATAGGCAAGAGTTTGTTCCTTATTTTAAAATATTAAATCTGACATCGGGTAGTTAGAACCTAACCAAAAATAAAACTAATTTTAACGTTGTTCCGGTTCCAAGCTATCTGTGGAAAAGAAAAAAAAAGAGAAAAAAATTGCCGTTTAGGCAGAGTCTTATAGTAACCGCCACTTTTCTTGATTTTCAAGCCAATATATTTCCCTTGCTGTTCAAGCCAAATGACAGAAATTTTACTATACAGGGGTTTAGGACAAGGCGGTTCTAATGGTCTACTTTTTGTTTTGATTTGACTTATTTTTAAGGAGTTAAGGGTTTTTATATTTCTTAACATTTGACGTGATCGTCTCTTACTAGGTTGCTAACTACCGCTGCAACCCAGATTGCTAGCTACCGCTGCAACCCGGATTTTAGGAGTTCTGGGTTTTTTTTATTTCATAGCATTGGACTTATCGTCTCTTACTAGGTTTCTAGCTACTGCTGCAACCAAGAGGTTTCTAGCAACTGCTGCAACCCAGATTCACAATATGATGAACATGAAAAATATGATGAACTATATCGGTCCTTTATGTAAGTTGCTAGCTACCGCTGCAACCCGGATAATAAACTGGTTACAAACAGGAAAAGGCCTACGGCTTTTTCATCTTTGAAAAAGTTAGAGACGAACTTCAAACAATCAAGTAGCTAACTAATTCGAATGTATGCAATTGTTTGTTATTCCAATGATCGTCTTTTAATGTAAACTTGTTTGAGTCATAAACTAGGAAAGAGACTCCGGGTTACAGCTACCACTGAAACTCGGTTACCGCTGTAATCTGGCTAGCTTGCAGCTATCCCTGGAACCACCATATATCAGTTACTATGGGCAAGAGATCGTTCTTTATTGTAAATTGCTCATTCCAAAATTAATATACGAATATTCTAAAAAGTACGCCTCTGTATATTCACTGTGTTGTCGAACATTTTTCATTGCATTTATAAACTGTTCGGCAGTTGCCAATCCATACCTTGGAAGCTTTTCATTAAACTGACAACATTTCTTTTGGATGTTACTATGAAGCTTTTCCAAAGCATTTCTAGCCGACTTTTAAACAGCATCCGCTCTTTCAAAGAGAATTTTAATCTGTAATTTTGAGTGCTTTTTGTGATCCTGGTTAAACATGCGTAAAATATTTCTCAATTTACGAAGATCAGCCAGCATTTTTGCCATCTTCTTGTATTTCTGAATGTAATTTTTCCCTTTGTCCTTATCCGTTCTTCGGTACAACCTCGCAGAGAATTAAATTTTTTCATTATAGCTTTTGTCACCCAAGTATCTACCCATTATTCTGGTAGCAACTTTTTTCTTATGTTTGTTTCGGTAATCTTTATCGTTATCATACCGTTCCTTGCTCTTTTGTTTGGCTGTCTCAATTTTTGCATGTCTATAATCCTCATCATTAAGATAACACTCCTTGCTGTTTTGTTTGGCTCTCTCAATTTTCGCATCTCGATACTCCTTGTCGGTTGAATACCTTTGCTTTTCTCTTTTCAAGATGTTGTCTCTGTTTTTTGTATAGTACTGTTTTTTTAAATTACGTATAACTCTATTAGAAGGCATCTTATTACAAAACAAGAAATAATATTCTTATCTAATTGAAACTTTTTAAGACTCGTATCATGTATCCATAACCTAACAAAAAATAAAACTAATTTTTAAATTTTCAGGTATTTTGTTAGTTTGAATTAAAAGATTAAAATTATGGCTCATATATCATAAATATTTTTGCAGTTTACATAATAACTTTAGTGATTCTAAACTGAAAAATGAAATATATTAAAAAATTGAATTTTTTGGTCTGAAAATACATAGTAAATTCCACATCGGGTAGTTAGAACCTAACCAAAAATAAAACTAATTTTAACATTTTAAGGTATTTTTCTAGCTTGAATTGAAATATTCAAACTATTGCTCGGATACCATGGATATTTTGCAGTTTACACAAGCTGCAAAGATCGCATAAGGGCAAAATTAAAAATTATATTCAGAAGTCCAAAAACATGGCAACAATGCTGGCTGATCTTAGCAAATTTAGAAAAATTTTACGAATGTTTTACCGGGATTACGAAAAATATTCAAAATTAAAGATTAAAATTATCTCTGAAAGAATGGATTTTGTTGAAAAGTCAGCTAGAGATGCTTTCGCAAAACCTCATAGTAATATCCAAAAGAAATGTTGCATGTTTAGTGAAAAGCTTCCAAGGTATAAACCGGCAACTGTGGAACAGTTTACAGATGTAATGGGAAATTTTATACATCACTGTGAATATATGGAGGCATAATTGTTCTTTACTTAGTTTCAGCTTTAATTCGATGATCCAGACTTTATGTACTAACTACATCCAAAGACTATGACGTCATTGATTAATATTGTATATAAAAAATTAAGTTTTTCGTAAAAAACAATCAATTTAAAAAAAAATTAAGTACAAATAGCCCTAGATCTAGAGATTTCCTTTAAAATGAGCCATTGAACAACTCTCTACGATGTTCCAGTGCCAAGCTATCTGTGGAAAAGAAAGAAAGAAAAAAATATCCCGTTTGAGGAGAATAACGTGGTTAAAGTCAATTTTCTTGATTATCAAGCCAATATATTTTCTTTGTTATTCAAGCCGCAGGGCGGTAAGTTTCCTTTATAGGGTTTTCGGACAAGGCGGTTCTAATGGTGTACTTTTTGTTTTGATCCGACTCTGTTTTTAGGAGTTAGGGGTTTTTATATTTCTTAACATTGGACGTGATCGTCTCTTACTAGGTTGCTAGCTACCGCTGCAACCCGGAAAGCTATCTGTCGATTTACTAACCTATGCTAAAATTAAGTGGCGTATAAAATTTAGTATAGGCAAGAGGTCGTTCTTTATTATAAATTCAGCTACCAATAAAACCATATCATTAACTATAATTAAGTTGAGTATCTGATCTATTATAGGCAAGAGTTCGTTCTTTATTATAAACTCCTCACCAAAACTTGGGTTTCGTTTTATGCTATATCATTACAAACAGAAAAAAGCCTTGACTTTTTCATCTTTGATGTAGTAAGAGATGAACCTCAAGCAATCAAATAGCTAACTAAGTCCAATGTATGCAGTGGTATGTTATTCCAATGATCGTCTTTTAATGTAATTGCAGTTCAATTACCATAGGCTATAGTTCGTTCTTTACTATAATCAATTAATTACTTTTTTTCATTTTTATATACTTTTACTTTGGTTGACTTACTTTTTCCATTACCTTTAGATCCATGTTTGTCTGTAAGCTTCATTTAAAAAGAAACCAAGTTTTTTCAACTGAAAGTAAGGAGTAACCTTCAAACTGAAAACGAACAGAAATTATTACGTATATTAGGGGGGTTGCCCCTCCTGAGCACCTCACTCTTCACGCTACAGTTTTTCGGCCCTTTAAAAAAAGCTACCTATTGTTCTAATATATGACCCTTGTGTTTCAGCTGTTTTTAATTGTCAGTTATTGTAATTTAGGAGCTATGGGTTTTTGTATTTCTTAACATTGGACATGATTGTCTCTTACTAGGTTGCTAGCTACCGCTGCAACCCGGATCTTACTAGGTTGCTAGCTACCGCTGCAACCCGGATTTGTGCTATATCATTACAAACAGGAAAAATCTTACGGCTTTTTCTTCTTTGAAATAGTAAGAGACGAACATCAAGTAACTACCCCTGGAACCACCATATATCCGTTACTATGGATGAGAGATCGTTCTTTACTGTAATTCTATCCTATATTATTACAAACAGGAAGAAGCCTACGGCTTTTTCTTCTTTGAAATAGTAAGAGACGAGCCACAAGCAAACAAGTAGCTAACTAAGTCCAATGTATTCAGTGGTATGTTATTCCAATGATCGTCTTTTAATGTAAGTCTCTTACTAGGTTGCTAGCTACCGCTACAACTCGGATTTTTTTAATTTTCGTTAAAATGAGCCATTAAACAACTCTCTACGATGTCCCAGTGTCAAGCTATCTGTCGATTTACTAACCTATGCTAAAATTAAGTGGCGTATAAAATTTAGTATAGGCAAGAGGTCGTTCTTTATTATATATCTTTTAGTGGAAAATTTTAATATATTGAGCTTAAATATAATAACTGTAGTAGCCTATACTATAATTAAGTGGCCTATAAAATTTAGTATAGGCAAGAGGTCGTTCTTTATTATAAAATTAAATTGCTTACTATTGCCTAGAGTTAGTTGTTTACAATATCGTAACAATTTATTTTTTGATAATAATTAGTTTTGTTAATTACAAAAGGTTTCTATATACAACAATTTCCATTAAAATTAGCCATTAGACAGCTCTTTATTATGACCAAGAACTGTTTGATTTAATAATTCAATTAATATGGGTTACAATTCATTCCTTATTGTAATTCTATTCACGTCATAGCTCTAATATAAAACTATGATGACATTCATTATTTATCTAGTAGGGTTTCAGACAAGGTAATTACCAGTCTCTTCGGAGGCATGGGTTCAAATCTTACCGCTGGTATACGATTATGTTTGAAAGACTGCAGTGTGAAAAGACATCGAAAATGCAGTTTTTGGTGGAAAAATTTATTCTCTTTTAGAAATAAATTATTTTAGTTACAAAAGGTTTTTAACCCAATTAATTTCCTTTAAAATGAGCTATTGAACAACCCTCTACGATATTCCAGTGCCAAGCTATCTCTGGAAACAGAGAAAAAAAGAAAAAAAGAAATAAATATCCCGTCTAGGAAGAATGTTGTAGTAGCTGCCACTTTTCTTGATTTTCAAACCCATATATTTCCCTTTCTGTTCAAGCCAAGGGACAGAAAGTTTCCTATACAGGGGTTTCGGACAAGGCGGTTCTAATGGTGATCTTTGTTTTGATCTGACTCCTTTTTTAGGAACTATGGGTTTTTATATTTCTTAACATTGGACGTGATCGTCTCTTACTAGGTTGCTAGCTACCGCTGCAACCCGGATGCTAGCGCGCTGAGTTTGATAATAAACTGATTACACACAGGAAAAAGCCTACGGCTTTTTCTTCTTTGAAATAGTAAGAGACGAGTCTCAAATAATCAAGTAGCTAGCTAATTCCAAATGTATGCAATGTTTTGTTTTTCCAATGATCGTTTTTTATTGTAACTAGGTTTCAGCCATCTCTACAGCCATGACACTATTGGAAATTACACAATACCTATTTATGTTTCAGTTAACATGGGCAAGGTGTCGTTCTTTATTGTAAACTAACCTATACTATAATTAAGTGGCGTATAAAATTTAGTATAGGCAAGAAGTTGTTCTTTATTATAATATCTGCTCGCAACTGTCACAATGAATTGTGGGGTATACATCCCTGATGTTAGCTACCTTATCAAGGCTCTCACCAAATAATTTTATTATTGTATTTTCATCCACAGAAACTCTAATATTGCTATCACCGTAGATGACGTCTTGACTATTACGACAGATTCTACTTGACACTTCTTCTAAATAATGACTTAATTCCTTGTACGAGCCCTCGACTTTTAGTAGATTATTATTTTGTATAATCTTAGATTTTTATACTGCCTTATATACGCTATTATTGAAACAGGTCAAGACAGGAAAATGTGCAGCTAGTGCCCTTAGAGAACGCAAATAGCTCTGACATCCCTCATTTGGGCTGCAGTATAACGAATGCCCATTTTTTCTTGTGTCCCTGTAATTGATATCACAATAATCCAATTCGCCAAGGTAGAAATTAACCACTTTGTCAGTTGAAAAGTTTAATGCTATATTATTTTCAAAGATATCAAAAAGAATTTGACATAATTCAATATCCGTCGGATAGAGCTTGCAGATATCAGGGTGACATTGCCAAGTAACCTGCTGCCCAATTTTTGGTTTTGAATGTTTACTCAGATTGTTATAGGTGACTCCAGCCATCATAATTTCCTTGTCAGATCTAGTTTCAGAACATTTTTCAATAGTTGTCTCGTACTTTCCAGGACAGTTTGTTCTGCTACACAGAGCAGTGTTTGCCAAATATTCAGTAGAACTAAAAGAACTGTTTAAAACACAGTTAGAAACACTTTTTTCTTGAGTCGGTGTTCCAGGAATTTGTTCTAAATCAATAGTCTTACAAACACATATACTAATAACCCTAACAGGCTCGTTTTCGCCATAATTGAAAAACATTGCTTTTCCTTCGCTGTTGATAGGTATGCTTGTATATATATTTTTATTGCTGCTACATAAACTGCTATTGCTCCTTCCAAAATTAATATACGAATTTTCTAAGAAGTACGCCTCGGTATATTCACTGTGTTGTCGAACATTTTCCATTGCATCAATAAACTGTTTCGCAGTTGCCAATCCATACCTTGGCAGCTTTTCATTAAACTGACAACATTTCTTTTGGATATTACTATGAAGCTTTGCCAAAGCATTCCTAGCCGACTTTTTAACAGCATCTCTACGATGACTGGAACAACTCTCTACAATGTTCCAGTGCTAAGCTATCTGTGGAAAAGAAGAAAGAAAGAAAAAAATATCCCATTTGTGGAGAATAACGTGGTTGAAGTCGATTTTCTTGATTTTCAAGCAAATATATTTTCTTTGTTATTCAAGCCAAAGGGCGGCAAGTTTCCTTTATAGGGGGTTTCGGACAACGCGGTTCTAATGGTGTACTTTTTGTTTTGATCTGACTCTTTTTTTAGGAGTTAGGGGTTTTTATATTTCTTAACATTGGACGTGATCGTCTCTTACTAGGTTGCTAGCTACCGCTTCAACCCGGATCTTCTTTGGAGTAGTAAGAGACAACTCTCAAAGAATTAGGTAGCTAACTAAGTTCAATGTATAAAATGTTCTATTCTTCTGATGATCGTATTTTAATAACTTTACCGCGAACTGTTTGATTCTTGTTGAAATCAAAAATGCAGTTTCTAGTGTAAAAATTTATTCTGTTTTACAAATAATTTTTTTAGTTATAAAAGGTTTTTAACCCCTTTAATTGCCATTATAATGATTCATTGAACAACTCTCTACGATGTTCCAGTGGCAAGCTATCTGTGGAATTACTAACCTATACTTTTATAATTAAGTGGCGCATAAAATTTAGTATAGGCCAAAGGCCGTTCTTTATTATACAAAATTAATATACGAATATTCTAAGAAGTACACCACCGTACATTCACTGTTTTGTCAAATATTTTCCATTGCATTTATAAACTGATCCAATGTTGCAAGTCCAAACCTCGGAAGCTTTTCATTAAACTGACAACATTTCTTTTGGATTTTACTATGAAGTCTTGCCAGAGCATTTCTAGCCTACTTTTCAACAGCATCTGCTCTTTCAAAGAGAATTTTAATCAGTCATTTTGAATACTTTTCGTGATCCTGGTTAAACAAACGTAAAATGTTTCTCAATTTACGAAGATCAGGCTGCATTTTTGCCATCTTCTAGTATTTCTGATTGTAATTTTTCCATTTGTCCGAATGCGTTCTTCGGTACAACCTTCCAAAGGTTTTAATTTTTTAATTATAGCTTTTGTCACCCCAGTATTTACCTATTATTCTATTAGCAACTTTTTTCTAATGTTTGTTTCGGTAATCTTTATCATTATCATACATTTCCTTGCTCTTTTGTTTGGCTGTCTAAATTTTTGCATGTCTATAAACTTCATCATTATAATAATGTTGTTTGTCACTATCGATTTTCTTTATCTCGATACGCCTTGTCGGTTGAATACCTTTGCTTTTCTCTTTTCAAGATGCTATCTCTGTTTTTTGTGTAGTACTGTTTTTTTTAATTACGTATAACATGCTTAGAAGAACTCTTATAACTATACAGAAATTTCGGACAAGGCGGTTCTAATAATGTAATGGTGTACTTTTTATTCCAATGATCGTCTTTTATATCAGTTACTATGGGAGAGAGATCATTCTTTACTGTAATTTATTATGACCAAGAACTGTTTGATTTAATAATTCAGGTACTCTGGGTTACAGTTCGTTCCTTATTGTAACTTTTTTAGGAGCTAAGGGTTTTTATATTTATTAATATTGGACGTGATCGTCTATTACTAGGTTGCTAGCTACCGCTGCAACCCGGATTATTGCTACCCACCGCTGTAACCTGGGCTACTAACAAACAGAAAAAACCCTACGGCTTTTTCTTCTTTGAAATAGTAAGAGACAAGCCTACAATAGCTGAACTAAGTCCAATGTATGCAATGGTTTGTTATTCCAATGATCGTCTTTTAATGTAAAATTATTCTAATGATCGTCTTTTAATGTAATTATTTTAGTTACTATAGATTTTTAACCCAATTAATTTCCTTTAAAATGAGCCATTGAACAACTATCTACGATTTCCAGTGCCAAGCTATCTCTGGATACAAAAGAAAAAAAAATATCCCGTTTAGGCAGAATGTTTTAGTAGCTGCCACGTTTCTTGATTTTCAAGCCAATATATTTCCCTTGCTGTTCAAGCCAAGGGACAGAAATTTTACTATGCAGGGGTTTCGGACAAGGCGGTTCTAATGGTGTACTTTTTGTTTTGATCTGACTCTTTTTTTTATGAGCTATGGGTTTTTATATTTCTTCACATTGGACGTGATCGTCTCTTACTAGGTTGCTAGCTACCGCTGCAACCCGGATATTTCTTAACATTGGACGTGATCGTCTCTTACTAGGTTGCTAGCTACCGCTGCAACCCGTATTATCTCTTTTAAATAAACTTTTCTGATATTTCAGGATGATAGCTTTATTTTTTGTGTAGTAAAGTTTTTTATTAGTAGAAATTTGGATTGCTCTATTTTGATATTGTTTTTGGTTATTCTTTCTTTTTTTCCACTCGCGTGAGACCATATTTTTTCAAGGTTGAAAATTATTAAGTACACAAAATCCCGTGTCGAGTATCTAAAACCTAGCATAAAACTAAACTAATTTTAAAATTTTCAGGTATTTATCTTGTTTGCTACTTGATTGCTTGAAGTTCGTCTCTTACTATTTCAAAGAAGAAAAAGCCGTGGGCTTTTTCCTGTTTGTAATGATATAGCATAAAACGAAACTCAAGTTGTAACTGACGTCATCCTGGTTGTTATAGTATACAGGCTGCAGCGGTAGCTAGCAACCTAGTAAGAGACGATCACGTCCAATGTTAAGAAATATAAAAACCCATAACTCCTAAAAAAAAAGTCAGATCAAAACAAAATTATATTAGTATTATTCTCCATGACCACACTGCTTTTTCTAAGACAAAAACAATAAGAATTCCAAATGGGGATAGGTCCCTTTATTAGACAGTGAAACGAAAATATAAAACAAAGACTCTAAATATTTCGATTAAACAGTCAGTCATCATCATCAGTAGAGTTACTCCTAGAGTAAGGACCGAAGTCTATCTCATAGTAACTGATACAACAGGGAAACGAAAAAGAGGTCTGAGGTATATATGACGTCATTATAATTATGAACTAACTCTCGCCTTTACTAACTTGCATAGGCAACTTAACTGTAGTTAATATTACAGTATTTATATTTTATAATAAAGAACGATAGACAGTGAAACGAAAATATAAAACAAAGACTCTAAATATTTCGATGAAACAGTCAGTCATCATCATCAGTAGAGTTACTCCTAGAGTAAGGACCGAAGTCTATCTCATAGTAACTGATACAACAGGGAAACGAAAAAGAGGTCTGAGGTGCATATGACGTCATTATAATTATGAACTAACTCTCGCCTATACTAACTTGCATAGGCAACTTAACTGTAGTTAATATTACAGTATTTATATTTTATAATAAAGAACGAACTCTTGCCTATAATAACTTATATAGGCATCCGGGTTGCAGCGGTAGCTAGCAACCTAGTAAGAGACGATCACGTCCAATGTTAAGAAATATAAAAACCCATAGTTCCTAAAAAAGGAGTCAGATCAAAACAAAAAGTACACCATTAGAACCGCCTTGTCCGACACCCCTGTATAGTAAACTTTCTGTCCCTTGGCTTTAACAGCAAGGGAAATATATTGGCTTGAAAATCAAGAAAAGTGGCAGCTACGACAACATTCTGCCTAAACGGGATATTTTTTTTTCTTTTGTTTCCAGAGATAGCTTGGCACTGGAACATCGTAGACTTATGTAGAAACATAAGTCTTACTTATGTAGAACATCGTAGAAATATGACAGAGGAAAACAGAGGTATCTTACGGATCAGGGGTATCGAGAAGGGAAAATTGAGACAGCCAAACAAAAGATATTTTTTTTTCTTTTGTTTCCAGAGATAGCTTGGCACTGGAACATCGTAGTTGTTCAATGGCTCATTTTAATTACAGTAAAGAACGAACCTTAGCCCATAGTAAAATCTGGGTTGCAGCGGTATACATTAAAAGACGATCATTTGTTAAATTACAGCAAAGAACAAAATTACAACCCATAGTAACTAAATTATCCGGGTTACAATAAGGAACGAACTGTATCCGGGTTGCAGCGGTAGCTAGCAACCTAGTAAGAGACGATCACCTCCAATGTTAAGAAATATAAAACCCCCCAACTCCTAAAAAAAGAGTCAGATCAAAACAAAAAGTACACCATTAGAACCGCCTTGTCCGAATCCTCTATAAAGGAAACTTACCACCCTTTGGCTTGAATAACAAAGAAATATCCAAATTTCTACTAGTAGAAAACATTACTACATAAAAATAAAGCTAACATCCTGAAATATCAGAAAAGTTTATTTAAAATAGATAAAAATGCCACCGAACGCAATAAAGCTCGAGAACGCGTAAGGATTGCTTCTAAGATGTATTGTGATCCAGGATTTAAGAAAATTAAATATGACAGAGGAAAACAGAGGTATCTTACGGATCAGGGGTATCGAGAAGGGAAAATTGAGACAGCCAAACAAAAGATATTTTTTTTCTTTTGTTTCCAGAGATAGCTTGGCACTGGAACATCGTAGTTGTTCAATGGCTCATTTTAATTACAGTAAAGAACGAACCTTAGCCCATAGTAAAATCTGGGTTGCAGCGGTATACATTAAAAGACGATCATTTGTTAAATTACAGTAAAGAACAAACTTCCAACCCATAGTAACTAAATTATCCGGGTTACAATAAGGAACGAACTGTATCCGGGTTGCAGCGGTAGCTAGCAACCTAGTAAGAGACGATCACCTCCAATGTTAAGAAATATAAAACCCCCCAACTCCTAAAAAAAGAGTCAGATCAAAACAAAAAGTACACCATTAGAACCGCCTTGTCCGAATCCTCTATAAAGGAAACTTACCGCCCTTTGGCTTGAATAACAAAGAAAATATATTGGCTTGAAAATCAAGAAAATAGACTTTTACCCCGTTATTCTCCACAAATGGGATATTTTTTTCTTTCCGCTTGATTTTTCTCCTCAACTAGCTGGGCACTGGAAAATCATAGAGCTGTATAATAGCTCATTTTAAATGAAATTGCAACATTTAGTCACTTTTGTAATTAAAAATAAAATACTTTTTAAAGTAGAATCAATTTTGTCAAAAAAATTGCATTTTTGATGTATTTTCATACTGCAGTCTTTTCAAAGATATTTGAATTTTGAAGCAATAAAACAGTTCATGGTAATGAACTCTATAGTAATAATAGCTACTTGTCTCAATAGTAGCCGAAACTCCTGGAACCAAAATTTTCTTTTTTGGCTTAATCGCCAAAATTATTATGTAAACTGCAAAAATATTTATGATGCCTAATCAGTAATAGTAATTTTTTAATTTAAACAACAAAAATACATGAAAATTCAAAAATTAGTTTTGCTTTTTGTCTCCTGGAAGAAAATTTTTTTCATCTCAGTTCAAATTTATTATTGTATCCTGGAACCAAACTTTTTTTGGTTTGTAACCCGTAAAGAACATATCTCAATATTATTGTCTCATAATTGCAATTATTTTAGTTTTCAGTCCAGAATCGCTAAACTTATTATGTAAACTGCAAAAATATTTATGGTGTCTAAACAATAATAATAATTTTGTAATTCAAACAAGATAAATACCTGAAAATTTTAAAATTAGTTTTGTTTTATTCTAGGTTTTAGATACTCGACACGGGATTTTGTGTACTTAATAATTTTAAACCTTGAAAAAATATGGTCTAACGCGAGTGGAAAAAAAGAAAGAATAACCAAAAAAAATATCAAAATAGAGCAATCCAAATTTCTACTAGTAGAAAACATTACTACATACAAACATTACTACATTACTACATAGTTAGCTACTTGATTGTTTGAGTTTCGTCTCTTACTATTTAAAAGAAGAAAAAGCTGTAGGCTTTTTCCTGTTTGTATTTATAGTTATATTAAAGAACGATCTTCAGTCTATATCCGGGTTGCAGTGGTAGCTAGCAACCTTGTGAGAAACGATCACGTCCAATGTTAAGAAATATAAAAAACCATAATTCCTTAAAAAAGAGTCAGATCAAAACAAAAAATACACCATTAGAACCACCTTGTCCAAAACCTCTTTATAGGAAACTGTCTGTCCCTTGGCTTGAATAGCATCCGGGTTGCAGCGGTAGCTAGCAACCTAGTAAGAGACGATCACCTCCAATGTTAAGAAATATAAACCCCCCCAACTCCTAAAAATAAAGAGTCAGATCAAAACAAAAAGTACACCATTAGAACCGCCTTGTCCGAACCCTCTATAAAGGAAACTTACCGCCCTTTGGCTTGAATAACAAAGAAAATATATTGGCTTGAAAATCAAGAAAATAGACTTTTACCACGTTATTCTCCACAAACGGGATATTTTTTTCTTTCCGCTTGATTTTTCTCCTCAGCTAGCTGGGCACTGGAAAATCATAGAGAGCTGTATAATAGCTCATTTTAAAGGAAATTGCAACATCTAGTCACTTTTGTATTTAAAAATAAAATACTTTTTAAAGTAGAATCAATTTTGTCAAAAAAATTGCATTTTTGATGTATTTTCATACTGCAGTCTTTTCAAAGATATTTGAATTTTGAAGCAATAAAACAGTTCATGGTAATGAACTCTATAGTAATAATAGCTACTTGTCTCAATAGTAACCGAAACTCCTGGAACCAAAATTTTCTTTTTTGGCTTAATCGCTAAAATTATTATGTAAACTGCAAAAATATTTATGATGCCTAATCAGTAATAGTAATTTTTTAATTTAAACAACAAAAATACATGAAAATTCTAAAATTAGTTTTGCTTTTTGTCTCCTGGAAGAAAAATTCTTTTCATCTCAGTTCAAATTTATTATTGTATCCTGGAACCAAACTTTTTTTGGTTTGTAACCCGTAAAGTACATATCTCCATATTATTGTCTCATAATTGCAATTATTTTAGTTTTCAGTCCAGAATTGCTAAACTTATTATGTAAAATGCAAAAATATTTATGGTGTCTAACCAATAATACTAATTTTGTAATTCAAACAAGAGAAATACCTGAAAATTTTAAAATTAGTTTTGTTTTATGCTAGGTTTTAGATACTCGACACGGGATTTTGTGTACTTAATAATTTTAAACATTGAAAAAATATGGTCTCACCCGAGTGGAAAAAAAGAAAGAATAACAAAAAAAAATATCAAAATAGAGCAATCCAAATTTCTACTAATAGAAAACTTTACTACATAAAAAAATAAAGCTAACATCCTGAAATATCAGAAAAGTTTATTTAAAAGAGATAAAAATGCCACCGAACGCAATAAAGCTCGAGAACGCATAAGGATTGCTACTAAGATGTCTTGTGATCCAGGATTTAAGAAAATGAAATATGACAGAGCAAAACAGAGGTATGTTACGGATCAGGGGTATCGAGAAGGGAAAATTGAGACAGCCAAACAAAAGAGCAAGGAACGGTATGATAACGATATAGATTATCGAAATGAACATAAGAAAAAAGTTGCTACCAGAATAATGGGTAGATACTGGGGTGACAAAAGCTATAATGAAAAAATTAAATTCTCTGCGAGGTTGTACCGAAGAACGCATAAGGACAAAGGGAAAAATTACATTCAGAAATACAAGAAGATGGCAAAAATGCAGGCTGATCTTTGTAAATTGAGAAACATTTTACGCATGTTTTATCGGGATCACGAAAAGTATTCAAAATTACAGATTAAAATTCTCTTTGAAAGAGCGGATGCTTTTGAAAAGTCGGCTAGAAATGCTTTGGCAAAGCTTCATAGCAATATTCAAAAGAAATGTTGTCAGTTTAATGAAAAGCTTCCAAGGTATGGATTGGCAATTGCAGAACAGTTTATAGATGCAATGGAAAATGTTCGACAACACAGTGAATATACGGAGGCATACTTCTTAGAACATTCTTATATTAATTTTGGAAGGAGCAATTGCAGTTTATGTAGCAGCAATAAAAATATATATACAAGCATACCTATCAACAGCGAAGGAAAAGCAATGTTTTTCCATTATGGCGAAAACGAGCCTGTTAGGGTTATTAGTAAATGTGTTTGTAAGACAAATGATTTAGAACAAATTCCTGGAACACCGACTCAAGAAAAAAGCATTTCTGTGTTTTAAACAGTTCTTTTAGTTCTACTGAATATTTGGCAAAAAATTCTCTGTGTAGTAGAACAAACTGTCCTGAAAACTACGAGACAACTATTGAAAAATGCTTTAAAACTAGATCTGACAAGGAAATTATGATGGCTGAAGTCACCTATAACAATCTGAGTAAACATTCAAAACCAAAAATTGGGCAGCAGGTTACTTGTCAATGTCACCCTGATATCTGCAAGCTCTATCCGACGGATATTGAATTATCTCAAATTCTTTTTGATATCCTTGAAAATAATATAGCATTAAAATTTTCAACTGACAAAGTGGTTAATTTCTACCTTGGCGGCTTGCATTATTGTGAAATCAATTACAGGGACACAAGAAAGCATGGGCATTCGTTATACTGTAGCCCAAATGAGGGATGTCAGAGCTATTTGCGTTCTCTAAGGGCACTAGCTTCACATTTTCCTGTCTTGAACTATTTCATTAATAGCGTATATAAGGCAGTATCAAAATGTAAGATTAGACAACATATTAATCTACTAAAAGTCGAGGGCTCGTACAAAGAACTAAGTCATTATATAGAAGAAGTGTCAAGTATCCGGGTTGCAGCGGTAGCTAGCAACCTAGTAAGAGACGATCACGTCCAATGTTAAGAAATATAAAAACCCATAGTTCTTAAAAAAAAGAGTCAGATCAAAACAAAAAGTACACCATTAGAACCGCCTTGTCCGAAACCCCTGCATAGTAAAATTTCTGTCCCTTGGCTTGAACAGCAAGGGAAATATATTGGCTTGAAAATCAAGAAAAGTGGCAGCTACTACAACATTCTGCCTAAACGGGATATTTTTTTCTTTTTTTTCTTTTTTTTCTTTTTTCTTTTCCACAGATAGCTTGGCACTGGAACATCGTAAAGGGTTGTTCAATAGCGCATTTTAAAGGAAATTAATTGGGTTAAAAATCTATAGTAACTAAAATAAATTATTTCTAAAAGAGAATAAATTTGTCCACCAAAAACTGCATTTTTGATGTCTTTTAACACTGCAGTCTTTCAAACATAATCGTATACCAGCGGTAAGAATTGAACCCACGCCTCTGAAGAGACTGGTGGCTAACACCAGTGCCTTGGACCACTCGGCCAGGCTGCCTCTCATAAATAAATATATATGTGAATTTGGGTTGCAGCAGTAGCTAGCAACCTAGTAATAGACGATCAGTCCAATGCTAAGAAATATAAAAACCCAAAACTCCTAAAAATAGAGTCAGATCAAAACAAAAGTACATCATTAGAAATACCTTGTCTGAAACCCTACTAGATAAATAATGAACGTCATCATAGTTTTATATTAGAGCTATGACGTGAATATCCGGGTTGCAGCGGTAGCTAGCAACCTAGTAAGAGACGATCACGTCCAATGTTAAGAAATATAAAAACCCATAGTTCTTAAAAAAAGAGTCAGATCAAAACAAAAAGTACACCGTTAGAACCGCCTTGTCCGAAACCCCTGCATAGTAAAATTTCTGTCCCTTGGCTTGAACAGCAAGGGAAATATATTGGCTTGAAAATCAAGAAAAGTGGCAGCTACTACAACATTCTGCCTAAACGTGATATTTTTTTATTTTTTTCTTTTTTTTTCTTTTTTTGTATCCAGAGATAGCTTGGCACTGGAACATAGTAGAGGGTTGTTCAATAGCTCATTTTAAAGGAAATTAATTGGGTTAAAAATCTATAGTAACTAAAATAAATTATTTCTAAAAGAGAATAAATTTTTCCACCAAAAACTGCATTTTGATGTCTTTTCACACTGCAGTCTTTCAAATTATAGTAAGGACCGAAGTCTATCTCATAATAACTGTTGCAACAGGGAAAATAAAATAGGTATGTGGTATATTTGGTGTCATACGAGGTTACATGTGATTTTATCTGGGTTGCAGCGGTAGCTAGCAGCCTAGTAAGAGACAATCACGTTCAATGTTAAGAAATATAAAAACCCATAGTTCCTAATAAAGGAGTCAGATCAAAACACAAATTACACCATTAGAACCATCTTGTCCGAAACCCCTGTATAGTAAACTTTCTGTCCCTTGGCTTGAACAGCAAAGGAAATATATTGGCTTGAATCCGGGTTGCAGCGGTAGCTAGCAACCTAGTAAGAGACGATCACCTCCAATGTTAAGAAATATAAAAACCCATAGTTCCTAAAAAAGGAGTCAGATTAATTATAATAAAGAACGACCTCTTGCCTATACTAAATTTTATAGGCCACTTAACTATAGTATAGGCTAGTGCAGTTATATTTAAGGTCAATATATTAAAATTTTCCACTTAAAGACGGTCATTGGAATAAAAACCCAATACATACATTTGATTTAGTTAGCTACTTGATTGTTTGAGACTAGTCTCTTACTATTTCAAAGAAGAAAAAGCCGTAGGCTTTTTCCTGTTTGTAATCAATTAGAAAGAGTTCTACCTTTAAAATGAGTTACGTAGTGCTTTGAGTCGCTTGAAAACTTTTAAGTGAGAAATCCGGGTTGCAGCGGTAGCTAGCAACCTAGTAAGAGACGATTTCAGTAAAGAACGATTATCATAAATGGTGTCACTCAAGAAGATCTCGTGTAGAAGTCATTAATAAAAGTTTTGTTTAGACTGAATAGTACATAAAGCCTCAATCATCGGATAAAGCTGAAACCTAGTAAAGGACAATCCATGCCACATAGTAATAAAAAGTGAAGATAATACAAGCATCTTGTATCTGGAATAGAAAACCATTTCATACATTCGACTTAGTTGGTTACTTTATTGTTTGAGGTTCGTCTCTTACTACTTTAAAGAAGAAAAAGCCGTAGGCTTTTTCCTGTTTGTAATCATATGGCAAAAAACAAACCCCAGTTGCTAGTCCGGGTTGCAGCGGTAGCTAGCAACCTAGTAAGAGACGATCACGTCCAATGTTAAGAAATAAAAAACCCCCCAACTCCTAAAAAAAGAGTCAGATCAAAACAAAAAGTACACCATTAGAACCGCCTTGTCCGAATCCTCTATAAAGGAAACTTACCGCCCTTTGGCTTGAATAACAAAGAAAATATATTGGCTTGAAAATCCAGAAAATTGACTTTTACCACGTTATCCTCCACAAACGGGATATTTTTTTTCTTTCCGCTTTTTTTTCCTGCTCAGCTAGCTGGGCACTGGAAAATCATAGAGAGCTGTATAATAGCTCATTTTATAGGATATTGCAACATCCAGTCACTTTTGTATTTAAAAATAAAATACTTTTTAAAGTAGAATCAATTTTGTCAAAAAAATTGCATTTTTGATGTATTTTCATACTGCAGTCTTTTCAAAGATATTTGAATTTTGAAGCAATAAAACAGTCCACGGTAATGAACTCTATAGTAATAATAGTTACTTGTCTCAATAGTAACCGAAACTCCTGGAACCAAAATTTTCTTTTTTGGCTTAATCGCTAAAATTATTATGTAAACTGAAAAAATATTTATGATGCCTAATCAGTAATAGTAATTTTTTAATTAAAACAAAAAAATACATGAAAATTCTTAAATTAGTTTTGCTTTTTGTCTCCTGGAAGAAAAATTTTTTTCATCTCACTTCAAATTTATTATTGTATCCTGGAACCAAACTTTTTTTGGTTTGTAACCCGTAAAGTACATATCTCCATATTATTGTCTCATAATTGCAATTATTTTAGTTTTAAGTCCAGAATCGCTAAACTTATTATGTAAACTGCAAAAATATTTATGGTGTCTAACCAATAATACTAATTTTGTAATTCAGACAAGATAAATACCTGAAAATTTTAAAATTAGTTTTGTTTTATGCTAGGTTTTAGATCGACACGGGATTTTGTGTACTTAATAATTTTAAACCTTGAAAAAATATGGTCTCACGCGAGTGGAAAAAAAGAAAGAATAACCAAAAATTACAATAAAGAACGAACTCTTGCCTATACAAACTTGTATAGTGGGAAATAAGGATCGATCATAATATAATAAAGTATAATAAAGATCGAACTCTTCCCTATACTAGCTTGCATACGCAACTTCACTATAGTTAAGATTACAGTATTTATTTTATACATCATTATAGATTATAAAAGGTTCAAATGTTCGAAGATTATAGAGTTAAAAATTTTCCCACACCGGGACTCGAACCCGAGCCTGTTAAGTGAAAGTTAACTATCCTAGCCACTAGACCATATGGAACCATAAAGAACTATGATTTAAGAGCCATATGCATATTATTATTTCACCATACCAATTATAATAAGGCCAAAACAAAATCGTCGACTTGCAACCTTACTTTTGACACATTAGTTAAATCTTCATCTGGCTTAAAAATTTTTTTGCTAGTTTTACATGAAAGATTACAGTAAAGATCGATCTCTCGCCCATAGTAACTGAGATATGGTGGTTCCAGGAGTAGCTGCAAGATATCTAAATTGTAGTGGTATCCGGGTAGCAGCGGTAGCTAGCAACCTAGTAAGAGACGATCAGTCCAATGTTCAAAATAAGAAAAAGCCATAAGCTTTTTCCTGTTTGTTATCTGGGTTGCGGTGGTAGCTAGCAACTTAGTAAGAGAAGTTACATTAAAAGACGATCCCTGAAATAGCAAACCATTCCATACATTGGACTTAGCTACTTGATTGTTTAATCCGGGTTGCAGCGGTAGCTAGCAACCTAGTAAGAGATCACGTCCAATTTTAAGAAATATAAAAACCCCTAGCTCCTAGAAAAATAGTCAGATCAAAACAAAAAGTACACCATTAGAACCGCCTTGTCCGAAACCCCTATAAAGGAAACTTACTACCCTTTGGCTTGAATAACAAAGAAAATATATTGGCTTGAAAATCAAGAAAATTGACTTTAACCACGTTATTCTGCACAAACGGGATATTTTTTTCTTTACGTCTTTGGCTTATATTATTACGTCTCTTATATTAGCCAATACAACTGCTGTTTTACGGTTTTCTAGTTCTCCTCTTTGGTTTACACTTAATATGGATGATAGCACCCTTTTTAGACGGTTTGCTAATACTTCAGACATAATTCTGTAATCGCAATCTATGATATTAACTGGCCTCCAGTTGTTGAGGTCTTCATGGCTACCTTTTTTGGTATTAATTTCATCATCCCTAAGCACTGTATCTTGATATCATCGTTATTTAGCAATTCATTAAAAATATCTGCCAGATGTTCCGCGATTTCTTCGACGTGTGTCTTATAAAATTCGTAAGGTATTCCATAAAGTCCTGGTATTTTATTGTTATCCGTTTCCCTTATATTTTTGTATTTCTTCTTTTGTTAATTTCGCCGTTAGTATATTATTTTCTTCCTCTTGTAACTTGATTATATTCTATCTTCCGAAAGAATTCGTCCACTCTCTCCTTTTCTTCTTCTGTCTCTCTTGTCAATACATTCTTGAAGGAGGATTTCACTTCTTCCATGATTTCTTCCATTTTTCAGTTGTTTCCCCATTTTTCTTTTTAACTCTTTTAAGATTAGCTTCTTCTGCTTGTTTTTTCCCCTTGCAAATAAGTGTTGTTGTTAGTTGTTCGTTCCTTATCTAGTCCTCGCATATTGCTCTCATCCTATAGGCTTCTGCCTTCTTTTGTTTTATTTCTCTTATTTCTAATAGAGACTTGAAGTATTCCTTATTTGAATTTCTCCCTTTTTATATCTCTCTTTTTAGTAAAATTTTTAAATTCGGTCTACTTACTTTTATTTTCGAGGAATGGTGGTGAAGATATGGGAAAAAAGAAAACTTTGGATTTAATTTGCTTATACTTACTGCTAACTACGCTCTACTTTATTTCAATAAATATAAAATTTCAAAAATTAAAAAATACTGATAACGGTTAGATTATTTATTTGAAATTTTGCGCCCCTAAAATTTCTGCACCCGGTGCAAGTACCCCCTCTGCCCCTCCCTACAACTGCATGTGCAGTCAGTCAATATTATAATAAAGAACGACCTCTTGCCTATACTAAATTTTATATGCCACTTAATTATAGTATAGGTTAGTAATTCAACAGATTGCTTGGCACTGGAACATCGTAGAGAGTTGTTCAATGGCTCATTTTAAAGGAAATTAATGTAAAACAAATTATTTTTATTACATTAAGAAATTTTAATTATGTTCCTTAAGAAATCATCATAAGTAAAAATTTCCCATAAGGAAATCAAGCCAACTGGGTGAGAGCTATCCCAACCTCTAGACCATATAGAATATATTAAAATATACGATTAATGAAGTTTATGTAAAAGAACAAATTATAAACCTAGCTAGCTGCCTGATTATTTGAGAATCGTCTCTTACTATTCAAAAGAAGAAAAAGCCGTAGGCTTTTTCCTGTTTGTAATTTATAATCCGGGTTCAAGCAGTAGTTATAGTAAAATCCGGGTTGCAGCGGTAGCTAGCAACCTAGTAAGAGACGATCACGTCCAATGTTAAGAAATATAAAAATATAATAAAGATCAAACTCTTCCCTATACTAACTTGCATACGCAACTTCACTATAGTTAAGATTACATTATTTATATTTTTTTACATTAAAAGACGATCACTGAAATAACAAACCATTCCATACATTGGACTTAGTTAGCTACTTGATTGTTTGAGTTTCGTCTCTTACTATTTAAAAGAAGAAAAAGCCGTAGGCTTTTTCCTGTTTGTATTTATAGTTAAAAAACGAACTAAAGTCCAAAGAAACTGAACACTGTGGTTCATTCATATTATCTTCATTATTTTACCTAGAATGTAAATAAACAAATTCTTTTTTAAATTTTAAATTGAAAAGATAGTGCTTTTAATTCAACATATTAAAAGTTCTTCCCGACGGGGAATCGAACCCCCTTCTCGCAAGTAAAAAGTGGGCATACTTACCATTAGACTATCGACGACTTATAAAATAAAAGTTACATATAAGATATGACAACAATTTTTTAATCCGGGTTACATAAAGGCTCGATCATCGAATTTTTACATTAAAGAACGAACTTTAGTCCATAGTTTATATTAAAGGACGATCATTAGAAAAGCACAACATTGCATATATTGGACTGAGTTAGTTTTTCAGTTTAGAATCGCTAAAGTTTTTCCGGGTTTTTACATAAAGGCTCGATCATCGAATTTAAGCTGAAACTAAGTAAAGGAAAATTATGCCTCCATATATTCACAGTGATGTATAAGATTTCCCATTACATCTGTAAACTGTTCCACAGTTGCCGTTCCATACCTTGGAAGCTTTTCACTAAACATGCAACATTTCTTTTGGATATTCCTATGGAGTTTTGCGAAAGCATCTCTAGCTGACTTTTCAACAAATTCTATTCTTTCAGAGATATTACAGTAAAGATCGATCTCTCGCCCATAGTAACTGAGATATGGTGGTTCCAGGAGTAGCTGCAAGATATCTAAATTGTAGTGGTATCCGGGTAGCAGCGGTAGCTAGCAACCTAGTAAGAGACGATCAGTCCAATGTTCAAAATAAGAAAAAGCTATAAGCTTTTTCCTGTTTGTTATCTGGGTTGCGGTGGTAGCTAGCAACTTAGTAAGAGAAGTTACATTAAAAGACGATCCCTGAAATAGCAAACCATTCCATACATTGGACTTAGCTACTTGATTGTTTAATCCGGGTTGCAGCGGTAGCTAGCAACCTAGTAAGAGATCACGTCCAATGTTAATTATATTAAAGGACGATCATTAGAAAAGCAAACCATTGCATATATCCGGGTTGCAGCGGTAGCTAGCAACCTAGTAAAAGACGAGCAGGTCCGATGTTAAGAAATATAAAAACCCATAACTCCTAAAAAAAAAAAGTCAAATCAAAACAAAAAGTACACCTTTAGAACCGCCTTGTCCAAAACCCCTGTATAGTAAACTTTCTGTTATTTGGCTTGAACAGCAAGGGAAATATATTGGCTTAAAAATCAAGAAAAGTGGCAGCTACTACAACATTCTGCCTAAACGGCATATTTTTTTCTTTCTTTTTTTTCTTTTCTTTTCCACAGATAGATTGGCACTGGAACATCGTAGAGAGTTGTTCAATGGCTCATTTTAAAGGAAATTAATTGGGTTAAAAATCTTTGGTAACTAAAATAAATTTTTTTCTAAAAGAAAATAAATTTTTCCACTAAAAACTGCATTTTTTATGTCTTTTCATACTCCAGTCTTTTCAAATATCCGGGTTGCAGCGGTAGCTAGCAACCTAGTAAGAGACGATCACGTCCAATGTTAAGAAATAAAAAAACCCATAGCTCCTAAAAAGGAGTTAGATCAAAACAAAAAGTACACCATTAGAACCGCCTTGTCCGAAACCCCTGTATAGGAAACTTTCTGTCATTTAGCTTGAACAGCAAGGGAAATATATTGGCTTGAATATCAAGAAAATTGACTTTAACCACGCTATTCTCCACAAACGGCATATTTTTGGTTTGTTTCGTTTTCACAGATAGCTTGGCACTGGAACATCGTAGAGAGTTGTTCAGTAGCTCATTTTAAAGGAATCCGGGTTGCAGCGGTAGCTAGCAACCTAGTAAGAGACGATCACAACCAATGTTAAGAAATATAAAAACCCCTAACTCCTAAAAAAAAAGTCAGATCAAAACAAAAAGTACACCATTAGAACCGCCTTGTCCGAAACCCCTATAAAGGAATATAATAAAGAACGACCTCTTGCCTATACTAAATTTTATGCGCCACTTAATTATAGTATAGGTTAGTACTTCAACAGATAGCATGGCACTGGAACATCGTAGAGAGTTGTTCAATGGCTCATTTTAAAGGAAATTAATGGGGTTAAATTATCCGGGTTGCTGCGGTAGCTAGCAACCTAGTAAGAGACGATCACCTCCAATGTTAAGAAATATAAAACCCCCCAACTCCTAAAAAAAGAGTCAGATCAAAATAACGTAATAGATTATTGATGTAAAAAATAATGTAATATATTAGTGACGTTATAAATAACGTGATAGATTAATGACGTAATTAATGAATAATAAATTGATGACGTAATAAATAACATAATGTATTAACAGTGTCTACATGTACAATTCTGTTTACTTGCTAAAATCATTTTACTTAGTAAAAAATTAAACGTTAGTAAAAAAAAAACTTGATCATGCCTAATTTATTAAAAGAAAAACAAAATGCTTAGAAAGACGGTTTTTTCAGCTCCGTGTCTGATTATTCCAAGCTATTTGCTACAAGATATTGTTGTACAGCCAAAAGGGTAAAACTCTTGTTTGAGCAGGAGAAATTTTATGTTATGAAACCTTTTGAAAAACTTTAATGGCGCTATGACAGCCCTACATGAAGCTAAAGTTATATCATCAGTATTTTTCAAATTGTTTCTGCTCCCTTCATAAACTTCCAACAATCTGCTAAAAAACTGTGCTTTGTTAACAACCAACATGCTCAATAGGTATTTGGTTCTTTCACTGTCTTTTGAAAATCCACATTGTCTAAGAGTTTGCCTCATGAGCTATCCAGGCTGAGTTGTTGTGAAGCCCTAAACGTCTTGCTCAATGCTGAACCACTGAGACACACCGGCAGCCTAATTCATGAAGGAAGACCTATTCCAGTTCATCGCTTACTTCTATGTTTAATTAAAGAATGATGTTAGCGATAATTAATTATTAAGAAATAGGCAAACTTTTCTTGTTTTATAAAGGAATTATTCAATACCTGTCAAACCAAGTTCAGGGATGATGAGAATTTGCTACAGTAGCATGTTCTCATCATTCCTTATATTGGTTGGACAGGAAAGGAATCATTCCATTACAAAACAAGAAACGTGTGCCTATTCCCTATTGTTTGACTGAATTTAACATCATTTGTTAATAAAACGCAGAAAATGAGAAATATACTGGAATCTTTTTGCGAGATGGGAGGGGTACAAAAGGACTTTTCGGGGGTTTACAAAAAAAAATTAGAAATATATTAAAAATTTGTTTGTATTCATTTTTGTTACATTTTTATGATTCGGATACACATTTCGGGTTAGGGTTTCAAAATCCTTACCCCCCTGGATACGGCCATGAAAACAGGCCTTGAGCCCAGTGTTTCCACTTCTCCCGATTTTTCGGGAGATCTACCGAATTTCTAATCCATCTCCCAATAAAAAAATAAGATACCGAATCTCCCAAAAATCTCCAGAAAACTTAATCCCCGGAAAAAAAAGTATTCTTTCCCCGTAAAAAATAAACTATTTCCGGGAATTCTATTGATAAACATTCGTGTAACAGCAGGTAACGCATAACATACTAGCTACTATCTTCAATTATTGATTTCTCTCGTGTATTGTGATGCTGAAGACACCCATGTCAGCTAAATTAATACATTACAGGGCAAGTTAGAGTTAGAGATGAACAGGCCAGACGCCAAACATCATTCAGATCTATATAGTGTATTCAG
Source organism: Artemia sp. Qi Xiang Cuo (assembly GCF_049724085.1). NCBI lineage: Eukaryota > Metazoa > Arthropoda > Branchiopoda > Anostraca > Artemiidae > Artemia > Artemia sp. Qi Xiang Cuo. The sequence goes on along the minus strand of NC_142813.1, from coordinate 21,075,540 downwards.
TTTTGGCCATAATTATAATAATTGTTCAGATAGACCAAACATATTTAAATATTATTTTAAAAGTATAGGCTATAATGATTATAATAAATTATCTTAAAATAAATTATTATAAAGCAGTTAATTCACTATTTAAATCCAGGGGGGGGGCACTCACTTAAGGAAATATGTAAGCCCCAGACAGGTCAATAACCACCAGAAAAGAGGGTAGAGGTGGTAGTCTGTATGCCAGTACAGCTCTGTAAAATCCGTCTTGAACAAAACTTAAGCTTTCCAATCTTAGATTTTTTCAAGGCGATTTTGTTTGAAGCTCTTGCGCAAAAATATTTATTCGCTTTTTGGCAAATTTACAATCACAGCTGTTTTGTCTGGGAAAGCACCATGACCTGTTTCCATGATATGTGAGGTATTTTCTGAATGAATATTGCATCACCGGGATTCAGTAATTTAAAGCCTTGGCTGACTTGTTGTGGCAAAAGTTCTGATGTGTCTACATTTCAGTTCTTTTTTGAGTAGGCTGCCCTTTTCAGGTAACTTTTTCCTCAGGCGATCTAAGGTACATGATAGCTTGTATCTCAATTGGTGGGACATATGGAGCTGAGTTACATATGTATATCCATCAAGTCCTGTATGACGGAGTTCTGATACACCCAGGGAAGGATTTTCTCCGTTTTCTTTTGCCTTGGTCATTATATTTTTTATGATTTGTATTATACCCTGATGTGACGCCGATTTATAAATGGTGCACCTGCGTGAAAGATTTTGGCGGTGCACCACCAGCATGTCTATATTTAGCCCTATGTTTTTGCAGTGATTTGGGTGTGCTGAGTATGTTGCCATGCTAAGTAAATTTTTAAATGTCTATCGATATTGATCTCTGACCACAAAAAGGGATGAAGAGCTTACGGACCAAATGGGAGTGGCTAATTTAAGGGGCCTGCCTCCGCCAGAAATTTCACAAGATTTTTCTTAAAGGGATTGTTCTCTCACTTGCAGCAGTACTCGCTTGCTGAAGCATTCAAGTTTCCAGGGAATGTTTAAAAGTAGTCAGAAGGCATCCAGTCTCCCTTCCGTCCCTTTTTTTTAGCTATTCTCTCTCCAAAGGGCATCTGGTCAGAAATTAATGTCTAGGAAATTATCGTTTACAAAAAGAATTCGGTGCTTTTCTAAAAATAAAAATTTAGTTTAAAATAGATAACATTTGTCGTTTATAGGCAACTAGGAGAGCTTATGCAAGCAAAACTTTCAAATTTGTACTCTCTATTTTTAAAGTGATGCGAAATTCAACAAAAACAAAATAAAGCAACAATCCTAAATTACTTTATTTTTATACTGTAAAAAAGTGTCCTTAATTGGTTTGTTTTTATTGCGCGAAAAATCCTATATTATTTAGTGTTTTATTAAAGCGATATTTTCTTATAATCCTACATACATAGGGAAATATAGTAAGTTGGTTTATTTGTATTGGCTTTATTGATATATGTTATATTGGTTGCGAAATAATAATTTTTGTTCGTTTTAAGTTTCAACTTTGTTTTTTACGTACATTCGAAAAACTTATTCTCCTAAAATAACGTTCAACAGGAGGCTCATCCCCACTTTATTTCACTAGACATGCGATTTAAGCAGTGTAACCACTTCTCGTTAGTATTCAGGAGTTCTACCGAATTTCTAATCAATCTCCCGACAAAAAAAGAAGAAACAAAATCTCCATAAAACTTAATCCCCGGAAAATTTTACTTTACGTTCATTATTTGTTTTTTGTTTTTTTTTTTACTTGACCGTTGTATGTCTTTTCAGGATTTTCATTAATATTCCAGGCAGTTGAGGCCTCGTGATTTGAATGCAATGCCGTTTGCGTGAACATTACCCATTATCCATTCCACAGTCGTTGAACTGAATTTATGTTTTTGATCATTTAAACACCGTCAAGGTTTGTAACTAACTAATTATTTTCAATTCATAAACTAGCCACAGGTGTCTGCTTGCACCAAGAAGATGGAACTAGCACTGTGTGGTTCCAACTGATTCAGTAAGTTCAAAATAATACAAAGTTGCTACAAATTTAATGAAATATGACAAAAATCAGACTTTTTCAACAGTTGCTCTGTAGAACTGAAGGGGTTTGCATCAAATGATCCAGTACGAGATACAGAGACAAAGTTGCAGCATTTTTAAAACAATAGACCATTTTTGCTGTTTGACAAGAAAGTCCTAGTCCTGAAAAATATGCTGCATAATAATGTTACTGATAAAGCGCAAGACTGGGTAAGCAGAAAGGGACAAATATAGTCCGCCAGGACCTACCTGTGTATTATAAAACATAAACTCGCGAATAAAGTATGAAAACGAGGACAAGTAACAGCCCGTGAAAAAAAAAATGAAATTAGTTTTTTTGAACCCGAAAAAGCTAAGTCACTAAACCCACCCACCCGTGGCTCATACTTAAGATGCTACTCATTGTCAGGGGGATCGAGAAGTGCCATTGACAAAGAGTGGCGGGAACATTTCGATAGTACCAATGATGATGAGACAGTAACTCTGACAGCGGTGGATTACTGGAAATCAGCTTTGAGTGCCACCGTGGGACCACCGTGGAAACGAAACTTAGCAAAGTTTGCACAATGCTTGTTTTCTTTGCCGTTTTCGGACTTAGCTTCAGAAAGACTGTTTGGCTTACTCAAGGAAGTAAAGACAGACAGAAGGAGTTGTTTGGTAACAGCAACTTTGGCTTCCACAATTCAGACGAAACTTGGAATGAAACGAGCTGGAATTACAGGAGAAACATTGACGGTTGACCAGCGTCTACCAGCACACCTGAGTTACTGCATGATCAGAGTGGACTGCTCACAAAAAAGGCCATGAGAAAGACACATTATGAATGTACAGCGGTATATGTGTAAGAAAGTTCTGCCATTTTTTTCAGTTATATGAATACTAATGACCTGCGACTTTGCTTTTTCTCTTTATCATTTGTGAATAACTCTGGGGATGGTGGTAAAAACAAATTATACGCTTAACTCAGACTCAATGGTCAAAGGCCTGGTGTCTACAATTCGTCCAGATTTTCTGTCCTGTCATGAACTTAGCGGGATGTCGTTTGGAGCCTGAAAGGGCGAGAAAAAGTAAAGGTCGATGAAGAGAAATGTCTTAATTAAACAGCTTTAGAGTCTAAATGAAATATTACTGCACTTAGTTTCAAAATTCAATACATTTCCGGAATTGCAGCTGGCTCAAGTAAATCCGCTCTCTGAACTTTTAGAATGTGGCACTTCATTCGAAAATCGCTTTAACAACCTCCAAAAACTCAACAGATTCTTACTGAAAATCCTACCGAATCTCCAGATCCATCTCCCGATTTTCTCCTGAATCCTGAGAGCCATCTCCCGATTTTCTCCCGAAAACTGTCTAGATTTTGCAGATTTTTTGAAAACATAAGTGGAAACACTGCTTGAGCCTTATGGTAACTGAGGTGCACTATAGTTTCTTCAGTGACCCAGTGCTGAAATTTTAGGAGGACTACTTGGCACCATTTTCAGTCATCCCACTTTTTGACGCATTTTGACGTTTTCAAGTTTCATTTGTTTACTCAGTTCTAATTTATTTTTAGTTGAATTTCATTATTTACTTCAAACTTATTTCTTCGAGTTTTAATACAAATTAAAACCGTATAGAATTTCCAATTTACAATTCTTCTGGGCTTGGTATGTTTTGACGGGCGGCTTCGGACTGATAAACCTCTTCCTAACTAATTTATTGATTTTGGGCTGCCTCCCCGTAGTAGCATAATATTTTTTACAATAAAGAACGACACCAAGCCCATGTTAGCTGTAACATAAATAGGGGTTGTGTAATCCGGGTTGCAGCGGTAGCTAGCAACCTAGTAAGAGACGATCACGTCCAATGTTAAGAAATATAAAAACCCATAGTTCTTAAAAAAAGAGTCAGATCAAAACAAAAAGTACACCATTAGAACCGCCTTGTCCGAAAATCCTGCATAGTAAAATTTCTGTCCCTTGGCTTGAACAGCAAGGCAAATATATTGGCTTGAAAATCAAGAAAAGTGGCAGCTACTACAACATTCTGCCTAAACGGGATATTTTTTTCTTTTTTTTTCTTTTTTTTTTCTTTTTTCTTTTCCACAGATAGCTTGGCACTGGAACATCGTAAAGGGTTGTTCAATAGCGCATTTTAAAGGAAATTAATTGGGTTAATAATGTATAGTAACTAAAATAAATTAGTTCTAAAAGAGAATAAATTTTTCCACCAAAAACTGCATTTTTGATGTCTTTTCACACTGCAGTCTTTCAAACATAATCGTATACCAGCGGTAAGAATTGAACCCACGCCTCTGAAGAGACTGGTGGCTAACACCAGTGCCTTGGACCACTCGGCCAGGCTGCCTCTCATAAATAAATATATATGTGAATTTGGGTTGCATTTATAATAAAGAACGAACTCTTTCCTATACTAAATAAGCCTATACTAGTTAATGATACAGCAATGATTATAATAAAGATTACATTAAGGAACGAACTTTAGTCCACAGTAATCAAACAGTTCGTGGTAGTGACCTGTTGTGTAAGAGCGACCCGTCTCAATTATAACTAAAACTCTAAAAAAGGAAATTTTGATAAAGTATAAATCCGGGTTGCAGCGGTAGCTAGCAACCTAGTTAGAGACGATCAAGTCCAATGTTAAGAAATATAAGAACCCATAGCTCCTAAAAAAGGAGTCAGATCAAAACAAAAAGTACACCAAAAGAACCGCCTTCTCCGAAACCCCTATATAGAAAACTTTCTGTCCCTTGGCTTGAACAGCAAGGGAAATATATTTGCTTGAAAATCAAGAAAAGTGGCAGCTACTACAACATTCTGCCTTAACGGGATATTTTTTTCTCTTTTTTTTTCTTTTCCACAGATAGCTTGGCACTGCAACATCGTAGAGAGTTGTTCAATGGCTCATTTTAAAGGAAATTAATTGGGTTGAAAATATTTTGTAACTAAAATAATTTATTTATAAAAGAGAATAGATTTTTCCACTAAAACTGAATTTTTGATGTCTTTCATACTGCAGTCTTTTCAAAAATATTTGATTTTTGTACATAAACCATAATCATTTACCAGCGGTAAGACTTGAATCCACACCTCCGAAGAGACTGGTGGCTAACACGAGCGCCCTTGACCACTCGGCCAGGCTGCCTCTCATAACTATATATGTGAATCCGGGTTGCAGCAGTAGCTAGCAACCTAGTAAGAGACGATCACGTCAAATGTTAAGAAATATAGAAACCCATAGTTCCTAACAAAGGAGTCAGATCCAAACAAAAAGTACACCATTAGAACCGCCTTGTCCGAAACCCCTGTATAGTAAACTTTCTGTCCCTTGGCTTGAACAGCAAGGGAAATATATTGGCTTGAAAATCAAGAAAAGTGGCAGCTACTACAACATTCTGCCTAAACGGGATATTTTTTTTTCTTTTGTATCCAGAGATAGCTTGGCACTGGAACATCGTAGATAGTTGTTCAATGGCTCATTTTAAAGGAAATTAATTGGGTTAAAAATCTATAGTAACTAAAATAATTACATTAAAAGACGATCATTAGAATAATTTTACATTAAAAGACGATCATTGGAATAACAAACCATTGCATACATTGGACTTAGTTCAGCTATTGTAGGCTTGTCTCTTACTATTTCAAAGAAGAAAAAGCCGTAGGGTTTTTTCTGTTTGTTAGTAGCCCAGGTTACAGCGGTGGGTAGCAATAATCCGGGTTGCAGCGGTAGCTAGCAACCTAGTAATAGACGATCACGTCCAATATTAATAAATATAAAAACCCTTAGCTCCTAAAAAAGTTACAATAAGGAACGAACTGTAACCCAGAGTACCTGAATTATTAAATCAAACAGTTCTTGGTCATAATAAATTACAGTAAAGAATGATCTCTCTCCCATAGTAACTGATATAAAAGACGATCATTGGAATAAAAAGTACACCATTACATTATTAGAACCGCCTTGTCCGAAATTTCTGTATAGTTATAAGAGTTCTTCTAAGCATGTTATACGTAATTAAAAAAAACAGTACTACACAAAAACAGAGATAGCATCTTGAAAAGAGAAAAGCAAAGGTATTCAACCGACAAGGCGTATCGAGATAAAGAAAATCGATAGCGACAAACAGCATTATTATAATGATGAAGTTTATAGACATGCAAAAATTTAGACAGCCAAACAAAAGAGCAAGGAAATGTATGATAATGATAAAGATTACCGAAACAAACATTAGAAAAAAAGTTGCTAATAGAATAATAGGTAAATACTGGGGTGACAAAAGCTATAATTAAAAAATTAAAACCTTTGGAAGGTTGTACCGAAGAACGCATTCGGACAAATGGAAAAATTACAATCAGAAATACTAGAAGATGGCAAAAATGCAGCCTGATCTTCGTAAATTGAGAAACATTTTACGTTTGTTTAACCAGGATCACGAAAAGTATTCAAAATGACTGATTAAAATTCTCTTTGAAAGAGCAGATGCTGTTGAAAAGTAGGCTAGAAATGCTCTGGCAAGACTTCATAGTAAAATCCAAAAGAAATGTTGTCAGTTTAATGAAAAGCTTCCGAGGTTTGGACTTGCAACATTGGATCAGTTTATAAATGCAATGGAAAATATTTGACAAAACAGTGAATGTACGGTGGTGTACTTCTTAGAATATTCGTATATTAATTTTGTATAATAAAGAACGGCCTTTGGCCTATACTAAATTTTATGCGCCACTTAATTATAAAAGTATAGGTTAGTAATTCCACAGATAGCTTGCCACTGGAACATCGTAGAGAGTTGTTCAATGAATCATTATAATGGCAATTAAAGGGGTTAAAAACCTTTTATAACTAAAAAAATTATTTGTAAAACAGAATAAATTTTTACACTAGAAACTGCATTTTTGATTTCAACAAGAATCAAACAGTTCGCGGTAAAGTTATTAAAAGACGATCATCAGAAGAATAGAACATTTTATACATTGAACTTAGTTAGCTACCTAATTCTTTGAGAGTTGTCTCTTACTACTCCAAAGAAGATCCGGGTTGCAGCGGTAGCTAGCAACCTAGTAAGAGACGATCACGTCCAATGTTAAGAAATATAAAAACCCTTAACTCCTAAGAAAGAGTCAGATCAAAACAAAAAGTACACCAGTAGAGCCGCCTTGTCCGAAACCCCTATAAAGGAAACTTACCGCCCTTTGGCTTGAATAACAAAGAAAATATATTGGCTTGAAAATCAAGAAAATCGACTTCAACCACGTTATTCTCCACAAATGGGATATTTTTTTCTTTCTTTCTTCTTTTCCACAGATAGCTTAGCACTGGAACATCGTAGAGAGTTGTTCCAGTCATCGTAGAGATGCTGTTAAAAAGTCGGCTAGGAATGCTTTGGCAAAGCTTCATAGTAATATCCAAAAGAAATGTTGTCAGTTTAATGAAAAGCTGCCAAGGTATGGATTGGCAACTGCGAAACAGTTTATTGATGCAATGGAAAATGTTCGACAACACAGTGAATATACCGAGGCGTACTTCTTAGAAAATTCGTATATTAATTTTGGAAGGAGCAATAGCAGTTTATGTAGCAGCGATAAAAATATATATACAAGCATACCTATCAACAGCGAAGGAAAAGCAATGTTTTTCAATTATGGCGAAAACGAGCCTGTTAGGGTTATTAGTATATGTGTTTGTAAGACTAATGATTTAGAACAAATTCCTGGAACACCGACTCAAGAAAAAAGTGTTTCTAACTGTGTTTTAAACAGTTCTTTTAGTTCTACTGAATATTTGGCAAACACTGCTCTGTGTAGCAGAACAAACTGTCCTGGAAAGTACGAGACAACTATTGAAAAATGTTCTGAAACTAGATCTGACAAGGAAATTATGATGGCTGGAGTCACCTATAACAATCTGAGTAAACATTCAAAACCGAAAATTGGGCAGCAGGTTACTTGGCAATGTCACCCTGATATCTGCAAGCTCTATCCGACAGATATTGAATTATGTCAAATTTTATAATAAAGAACGACCTTTTGCCTATACTAAATTTTATGCGCTACTTAATTATAGTATAAGTTAGTAATTCAACAGATAGCTTGGCACTGGAACATCGTAGAGTTCAATGGCTCATTTTAAAACAATTAATGGGGTTAAAAACCTCTTGTAATTAAAACAAATTATTTTTATTACATTAAGAAATTTTAATTATGTTCCTTAAGAAATCATCCTAAGTACAGTAAGGTGCAATAAAGAACAAAGTCTAACCTATAGTAACGTAAAGGTATGTATGGGAGTTACAGTAAATCCGGGTTGCAGCGGTAGATAGCAACTTAGTAAGAGATGATCACATCCAATGTTAAGAAATATAAAAACCCATAACTCCTGAAAAAAGTCAGATCAAAACAGAAAGTACACCATTAGAATTCTGCCTAAACGGCATCTTTTTTCTTTCTTCTTTCTTTTCCACAGATAGCTTGGCACTGGAACATCGTAGAGAGTTGTTCAGAGGCTCATTTTAAAGGAAATCTCTAGATCTAGTGCCATTTGTAATTAATTTTTCTTATAGAATCAATTTTTTACGAAATACTTCATTTTTTATGTACAATATTGATCAATGACGTCATACTTGTTGGATGTAGTTAGTTTATAAATTACATTAAAAGACAATCACTGAAATAACAAACCATTCCATATATTGGACTTAGTTAGCTACTTGATTGTTTGAGTTTCGTCTCCTACTATTTAAACAAAGAAAAAGCCGTAGGCTTTTTCCTGTTTGTATTTCCGGGTTGCAGCGGTAGCTAGCAACCAAGTAAGAGACGATCACGTCCAATGTTAAGAAATATAAAAACCCATAACTCCTAAAAGAGGAGTTACATAAAGTTATAATAAAGATCGAACTCTTCCCTATACTAACTGGCATAGGCAACTTCACTATAGTTAAGATTACAGTATTTATATTATACATCATTATAAATTATAAAAGGTTCAAATGTTCGAAGATTATAGAGTTAAAAATTTTTCCACACCGGGAATCGAACCGGGGCCTGTTAAGTGAAAGTTAACTATCTTAGCCACTAGACCATATGGGACCAGAAAGTAGTATGATTTAAGAGCCATATGCATATCGTCTCTTACTAGGTTGCTAGCTACCGCTGCAACCCGGATTATTATTTCACCATACCAATTATAATAAGGCCAAAACAAAATCGCCGACTTGCAACCTTACTTTTGACACATTAGTTAAATCTTCATCAGACTTAAAAAATGTTTTGCTAGTTTTACATGTAAGAACGAACCTTGGCCCATAATAGCAGAAATCCGGGTTGCAGCGGTAGCTAGCAACCTAGTAAGAGACGATCACGTCCAATGTTAAGAAATATAAAAACCCTTAACTCCTAAAAAAAAGAGTCAGATCAAAACAGAAAGTACAAAATTAAAACCGCTTTGTCCGAAACCCCTATAATGGAAACTTACCGCCCTTTGGCTTGAATAACAAAGAAAATATATTGGCTTGAAAATCAAGAAAATTGACGTTAACCACGTTATTCTCCACAAACGGGATATTTTTTTCTTTCTTTCTTTTCCACAGTTAGCTTGGCACTGGAACATCGTAGAGAGTTGTTCAATGGCTCATTTTAAAGGAAATCTCTAGATCTAGCGCTATTTGTACTTATTTTTTTAATTAATTATTTTTTACGAAAAACTGAATTTTCTATTTACAATATTGATCAATGACGTCATAGTCTTTAGATGTAAGTTAGTGCATAAAGTCTCGATCATCGAATTTAATCTGAAACTAAGTAAAGGACAAATATGCCTACATATATTCACAGTGATGTATAAGATTCCCCATTACATCTGTAAACTGTTCCACAGTTGCCGGTTCATACCTTGGAAGCTTTTTATTACATCAAAAGACGATCATTGGAATAACAAACAATTGCATACATTGGAATTAGCTAGCTACCTGATTGTTTGAGATCCGGGTTGCATATAATAAAGGACGACATCTAGCCAATGTTAAATTGAAAATAAATGGGGATTACAAACCATGGGACATATTAGACTTAGTTTTTCCGGGTTGCAGTGGTATTTTATAATAAAGAACGACCTCTTGCCTACACTAAATTTTATACGCCACTTAATTATAGTAGTGGTTAGTAATTCCACAGATAGCTTGGCACCGAACATCGTAGTGAGTTGTTCAATGTCTCATTTTAAAGGAAATTAATGGGGTTAACAATATTATATTAAAAGACGATCATTACAAGAACAAACCATTGCATACATTGGACTTAGTTAGCTCCCTTATTCTTTGAGAGTCGTCTTTTACTACTCCAAAGAAGAAAAAGCCGTAGGCTTTTTCCTGTTTGTAATCAGGGTTTACATAATCTGGGTTGTCAATCCGGGTTGCATTACTTACATTAAAGAACGAATTACATTAAATCCGAGTTGCAGCGGTAGCTAGAAACATAGTAAGAGACGATCACGCCCCATAGTTAAAACTAAAGTAACCTATAACTCCTGCAAGAAGATTCAGATCAAAACAAGAAGTACACTATTAGAACCGACTTGTCCAAAACTTCTATATAGCAAACTTACCGTCCTTTGGCTTGAATAGTCCGGGTTGCAGCGGTAGCTAGCAACTTGAAAGAGACGATCACGTCCAATGTTAAGAAGTATAAAAACCCATAACTCCTAAAAAAAAGTCAGATCAAAACAAAAAGTATACCATTAAAACCGCCTGGTCCAAAACCTTTGTATAGTAAACTTTCTGTTATTTGGCTTGAACAGCAAGGGAAATATAGTGGATTTAAAATCAAGAAAATTGGCAGCTACTACAACATTCTGCCTAAACGGCATGTTTTTTTCTTTCTTTTTTTTCATTTCCACAGATAACTTCGCACTGGAGCATCTTAGAGAGTTGTTCAATGGCTCAATTTAAAGGAAATTTATTGGGTTAAAAATCTTTGTTATAATAAAGAACGACCTCTTGCCTATAATAAATTTTATACGCCACTTAATTATAGTATAGGTTAGTAATTCCCTAAATAGCTTGGCACTGGAACATCGTAGAGAGTTGTTCAATGGTTCATTTTATCCGGATTGCAGCGGTAGCTATCATCCGGGTTGCAGCGGTAGCTAGCAACCTAGTAAGAGACGATCACATCCAATGTTAAGAAATATAAAAACCCATAGTTCTTAAAAAAAAGAGTCAGATCAAAACAAAAAGTACACCATTAGAACCGCCTTGTCCGAAACTTCTGCATAGTAAAATTTCTGTCCCTTGGCTTGAACAGCAAGGGAAATATATTGGCTTGAAAATCAAGAAAAGTGGCAGCTACTACAACATTCTGCCTAAACGGGATATTTTTTTCTTTTTTTTTTTCTTTTTTTGTATCCAGAGATAGCTTGGCACTGGAACATCGTAGAGGGTTGTTCACTAGCTCATTTTAAAGGAAATTAATTGGGTTAAAAATTTATAGTAACTAAAATAAATTATTTCTAAAAGAGAATTAATTTTTCCACCAAAAACTGCATTTTGATGTCTTTTCACACTGCAGTCTTTCAAACATAATCGTATACCAGCGGTAAGAATTGAACCCACGCCTCTGAAGAGACTGGTGGCTAACACCAGTGCCTTGGACCACTCGGCCAGGCTGCCTCTCATAAATCCGGGTTGCAGCGGTAGCTAGCAACCTAGTAAGAGACGATCACGTCCAATGTTAAGAAATATAAAAACCCATAGTTCTTAAAAAAAGAGTCAGATCAAAACAAAAAGTACACCATTAGAACCGCCTTGTCCAAAACCCCTGCATAGTAAAATTTCTGTCCCTTGGCTTGAACAGCAAGGGAAATATATTGGCTTGAAAATCAAGAAAAGTGGCAGCTACTACAACATTCTGCCTAAACGGGATATTTTTTTCTTTTTTCTTTTTTTTTTCTTTTGTATCCAGAGATAGCTTGGCACTGGAACATCGTAGAGGATTGTTCAATAGCTCATTTTAAAGGAAATTAATTGGGTTAAAAATCTATAGTAACTAAAATAAATTATTTCTAAAAGAGAATAAATTTTTCCACCAAAAACTGCATTTTGATGTCTTTTCACACTGCAGTCTTTCAAACATAATCGTATACCAGCGGTAAGAATTGAACCCACGCCTCTGAAGAGACTGGTGGCTAACACCAGTGCCTTGGACCACTCGGCCAGGCTGCCTCTCATAAATAAATATATATGTGAATTTGGGTTGCAGCAGTAGCTAGCAACCTAGTAAGAGACGATCAGTCCAATGCTAAGAAATATAAAAACCCAAAACTCCTAAAAATAGAGTCAGATCAAAACAAAAGTACATCATTAGAAATACCTTGTCTGAAACCCTACTAGATAATTTATAATAAAGATCGAACTCTTCCCTATACTAACTTGCATACGCAACTTCACTATAGTTAAGATTACAGTATTTATATTATGCATCATTATAAATTATAAAAGGTTCAAATGTTCGAAGATTATAGAGTTAAAATTTTCCCACCCCGGGAATCGAACCCGAGCCTGTTAAGTGAAAGTTAACTATCCTAGCCACTAGACTATATTGAACCATAAAGAAGTATGATTTAAGAGCCATATGCGTATTATTATTTCACCATACCAATTATAATAAGGCCAAAACAAAATCGTCGACTTGCAACCTTACTTTTGACACATTAGTTAAATCTTCATCAGGCTTAAAAAATGTTTTGCTAGTTTTACATGAAAGAACGAACCTTAGTCCATATACAATAAAGAACGACACCTTGCCCATGTTAACTTAAACATAAATAGGGATTATGTAATTTCCAATAGTATCATGGTTATAATAAAGAACGACCTCTTGGCTATACTAAATTAGGTATGGTGTTGTAAGAGAATTAGCTATGTCTGGAATCGTGAGATCGATCCCCATACCCTGCTTAATCTTTATTCATTCTCTTATTCTTGCAAAGGGATTTTTTTAGTAAATACAATTCTTGTCAAACTCATTGTAGAGATCTAGAAATAAAATTACATTAACATTTTAAGAAATCATTATATATATGATGAATTTTGCTTAATGATTAATATTAGACATAAATTAAAATCTTGTTTAGGGTAAAAGACCAGTTAATAGATTTTAAACCATAATTATTTTTTGAAAAATAAGGGTCCGACCAGATTTGAACAGATCTACAGTCAATTACTCTACCTCTGAACTACGAACCCTTATTGTTAAGAGAGAATTAAAGATGGTTACATGAATATTAGACATCAATAAAATCCGGGTTGCGGCGGTAGCTAGCAATCCGGGTTGCAGCGGTAGCTAGCAACCTAGTAAGAGACGATCACGTCCAATGTTAAGAAATATAAAAACCCATAGTTCCTAAAAAAAAGAGTCAGATCAAAACAAAAGTACACCATTAGAACCGCCTTGTCCGAAACCCCTGTATTGGAAACTTTCTGTCCCTTGGCTTGAACAGCAAGGGAAATATATTGGCTTGAAAATCAAGAAAAGTGGCAGCTACTACAACATTCTGCCTAAACGGGATATTTTTTCTTTTTTTTTCTTTTTTTGTATCCAGAGATAGCTTGGCACTGGAACATCGTAGAGGGTTGTTCAATAGGTCATTTTAAAGGAAATTGATTGGGTTAAAAATCTATAGTAACTAAAATAAATTATTTCTAAAAGAGAATAAATTTTTCCACCAAAAACTGCATTTTTGATGTCTTTTCACACTGCAGTCTTTCAAACACAATCGTATACCAGCGGTAAGATTTGAACCCACGCCTCCGAAGAGACTGGGGGCTAACACCAGTGCCTTGGATCCACTCGGCCTGGCTGCCTCTTATAATTTGGGTTGCAGCAGTAGCTAGCAACCTAGTGAGAGACGATCAGTCCCATGCTAACAAATATAAAAACCCAAAATTCCTAAAAATAGAGTAAGATCAAAACAAAAGAACATCATTAGAACTACCTTGTCTGAAACCCTACTAGATAAATAATGAATGTCGTCATAGCTTTATATTAGAGCTATGACGTGAATAGAAAAACACGAAATTATATTGTTGTTTCTGAAGACGTCATGAAATAATACCATTGCACCATGACGTCATACGCCGTGACGTCATAATTAGTATATAAGAAAAGTCAAAACTGTAAATTCTCTCATTGTTGATTAGATAATGGTTAGATCAAAGCAAGCTATACGCAAGTTGAAAAAACAGTACTACACAAACAACAGAGATAGTAACTTGAAAAGAAAAAAGCAAAGGTATTTAACCGACCAGGCGTATCGAGAAGTAATAATTGAGAGAGCAAAACAAAGGTATTCAACCGACCAGGCGTATCGAGAAGTAATAATTGAGAGAGCAAAACAAAACAGCAAGATGTGTTATCACAATGATGAAGATTATAGACATGCAAAAATTGAGACAGCCAAACAAAAGATCAAGGAGCGTTATCAAAATGATGAAGATTACAGAGAAGCAACAATTGAGCATGCTAGACAAAAGATCAAGGAGCGTTATCACAATGATAAAATTTATAGAGAAGAAACAATTGAGACAGCCAAACAAAAGAGCAAGGAATGGTATGATAACGATATAGATTACCGAAACAAACATAAGAAAAAAGTTGCTACCAGAATAATGGGTAGATACTGGGGTTACAAAAGCTATATCCGGGTTGCAGCGGTAGCTAGCAACCTAGTAAGAGACGATCACCTCCAATGTTAAGAAATATAAAACCCCCCAACTCCTAAAAACAGAGTCAGATCAAAACAAAAAGTACACCATTAGAACCGCCTTGTCCGAATCCTCTATAAAGGAAACTTACCGCCCTTTGGCTTGAATAACAAAGAAAATATATTGGCTTGAAAATCAAGAAAATTGACTTTTACCACGTTATTCTCCACAAACGGGATATTTTTTTCTTTCCGCTTTTTTTTTCTGCTCAGCTAGCTGGGCACTGGAAAATCATAGAGAGCTGTATAATAGCTCATTTTAAAGGAAATTGCAACATCTAGTCACTTTTGTATTTAAAAATAAAATACTTTTTAAAGTAGAATCAATTTTGTCAAAAAAATTGCATTTTTGATGTATTTTCATACTGCAGTCTTTTCAAAGATATTTGAATTTTGAAGCAATAAAACAGTCCATGTAATGAACTCTATAGTAATAATAGCTACTTGTCTCAATAGTAACCGAAACTCCTGGAACCAAAATTTTCTTTTTTGGCTTAATCGCTAAAATTATTATGTAAACTGCAAAAATATTTATGATGCCTAATCAGTAATAGTAATTTTTTAATTTAAACAACAAAAATACATGAAAATTCTAAAATTAGTTTTGCTTTTTGTCTCCTGGAAGAAATTTTTTTTTCATCTCAGTTCAAATTTATTATTGTATCCTGGAACCAAACTTTTTTGGTTTGTAACCCGTATAGTACATTCCATATTATTGTCTCATAATTGCAATTATTTTAGTTTTCAGTCCAGAATCACTAAACTTATTATGTAAACTGCAAAAATATTTATGGTGTCTAACCAATAATACTAATTTTGTAATTCAAACAAGATAAATACCTGAAAATTTTAAAATTAGTTTTGTTTTATGCTAGGTTTTAGATACTCGACACGGGATTTTGTGTGCTTAATAATTTTAAACCTTGAAAAAATATGGTCTCACGCGAGTGGAAAAAAAGAAAGAATAACCAAAAACAATATCAAAATAGAACAATCCAAATTTCTACTAATAGAAAACTTTACTACACAAAAAATAAAGCTAACATCCTGAAATATCAGAAAAGTTTATTTAAAAGAGATAAAAATGCCACCGAACGCAATAAAGCTCGAGCACGCGTAAGGATTGCTACTAAGATGTCTTGTGATCCAGGATTTAAGAAAATGAAATATGACAGAGCAAAACAGAGGTATCTTACGGATCAGGGGTATCGAGAAGGGAAAATTGAGACAGCGAAACAAAAGAGCAAGGAACGGTATGATAACGATATAGATTACCGAAACAAACATAAGAAAAAAGTTGCTACCAGAATAATGGGTAGATACTGGGGTGACAAAAGCTATAATGAAAAAATTAAATTCTCTGCGAGGTTGTACCGAAGAACTCATAAGGACAAAGGGAAAAATTACATTCAGAAATACAAGAAGATGGCAAAAATGCAGGCTGATCTTTGTAAATTGAGAAACATTTTACGCATGTTTTATCGGGATCACGAAAAGTATTCGAAATTACAGATTAAAATTCTCTTTGAAAGAGCGGATGCTGTTGAAAAGTCGGCTAGAAATGCTTTGGCAAAGCTTCATAGCAATATCCAAAAGAAATGTTGTCAGTTTAACGAAAAGCTTCCAAGGTGTGGATTGGCAACTGTGGAACAGTTTATAGATGCAATGGAAAATGTTCGACAACACAGTGAATATACGGAGGCGTACTTCTTAGAAAATTCGTATATTAATTTTGGAAGGAGCAATTGCAGTTTATGTAGCAGCAATAAAAATATATATACAAGCATACCTATCAACAGCGAAGGAAAAGCAATGTTTTTCAATTATGGCGAAAACGAGCCTGTTAGGGTTATTAGTAAATGTGTTTGTAAGACTAATGATTTAGAACAAATTCCTGGAACACCGACTCAAGAAAAAAGCATTTCTAACTGTGTTTTAAACAGTTCGTTTAGTTCTACTGAATATTTGGCAAAAAATTCTCTGTGTAGTAGAACAAACTGTCCTGAAAAGTACGAGACAACTATTGAAAAATGCTCTAAAACTAGATCTGACAAGGAAATTATGATGGCTGAAGTCACCTATAACAATCTGAGTAAACATTCAAAACCAAAAATTGGGCAGCAGGTTACTTGGCAATGTCACCCTGATATCTGCAAGCTCTATCCGACGGATATTGAATTATGTCAAATTCTTTTTGATATCCTTGAAAACAATATAGCATTAAAATTTTCAACTGACAAAGTGGTTAATTTCTACCTTGGCGGCTTGGATTATTGTGAAATCAATTACAGGGACACAAGAAAGCATGGGCATTCGTTATACTGTAGCCCAAATGAGGGATGTCAGAGCTATTTGCGTTCTCTAAGGGCACTAGCTCCACATTTTCCTGTCTTGAACTGTTTCATTAATAGCGTATATAAGGCAGTATCAAAATGTAAGATTATACAACATATTAATCTACTAAAAGTCGAGGGCTCGTACAAGGAACTAAGTCATTACATAGAAGAAGTGTCAAGTAGACTCTGTCGTAATAATAGTCAAGACTTCATTTACGGTGATAGCAATATTAGAGTTTCTGTGGATGAAAATACAATAATAAAATTATTTGGCTATAATAAAGAACGACCTCTTGCCTATACTAAATTTATAGACCACTGAACTATAGTATAGGTTAGTAAGGTTTACATAAAGGACTGATTATAAATAACAAACAACAGCATGTAATTGAATAGCTTAGTTGCCTGATTTTCTGTGGTTTTTTAATTTAAAACATGAGACAGAGTATTATAATAAAGAACGACCTATAGCTCTTGCCTATAATTCCACAGATAGCTTGGCACTGGAACATCATAGACAGTTGTTCAATTGCTCATTTTAAAGGAAATCAATGGGGTTAAAAAGGTTTTTGTAATTTTATAATAAAGAACGACCTCTTGCCTATACTAAATTTTATACGCCACTTAATTATAGTATAGGTTAGTAATTCAACAGATAGCATGGCACTGGAACATCGTAGAGAGTTGTTCAATGGCTCGTTTTAAAGGAAATTAATTGGGTTAAAAACTTTTTGTAATTAAAACAAATTATTTTTTTTATATTAAGAAATTTTAATTATGTTCCTTAAGAAATCATCATAAGTAAAAATTTCCCGTACGGAAATTGAACTCAAGCCTGCTGGGTGACAGCTATCCCAACCTCTAGACCATATAGAATATATTAAAATATTATAATAAAGAACGACCTTTTGCCTATACTAAATTTTATACGCCACTTAATTATAGTATAGGTTAGTAATTCAACAGATAGCTTGGCACTGGAACATCGTAGAGAGTTGTTCAATGGTTCATTTTAAAGGATATTAATGGGGTTAAAAACCTTTTGTAATTAAAACGAATTATTTTTATTACATTAAGAAATTTTAATTATGTTCCTTAAGATATCATCATAAATCATCTCTGTTAACAAATCATCTCTGTTAACAAAGTCAGCTCTTCACTTACCGCCTATTATTATGGATGGTTGGATATCCTGAATTTTGTATAATTCGCCTGTGTTGTATTTTTAAAAGTTTTTACATAAAGGATCGATGTGGTTCATTATATAACTGAAGTGTTATAAGGAACCATTATATAGATGATTCTTACAGTAATCAAAGGTTACTGTTTACAATGGGTTGAAAAGATATTAAAATACTATCATTAGAATATCAAACCATTGTATACATTGGAATTAGTTAGTCACTTGATTGTTTGAGATTCGTCTCTTACTATTTGAAAGAAGAAAATGCCATAGGCTTTTTCCTGTTTGTAACCAGTTTACTATTAATGGTTAATGGTTCAGTTTATGTTTAATAGCTCATTTTAAAGCATATTGCTACATCTAGTGTATTGTGTAATTAATTAGGAAAGGACGAAAGGAAATCAAAATATTAAAAGACAAAAGATTAAAGGAAATATCTTCTTTATAATCGCACAAAATTCTAGAAAAAAATCTATTTTTAAATTAAAGGACGATCATTAGAAGATTATTTTTAGGAACCCGGGCTGCAGCGGTAGCTAGCAACCTAGTAAGAGACGATCACGTCCAATGTTAAGAAATATAAAACCCAATAGATCCTAAAAAAAGGAGTCAGATCAAAACAAAAAGTACACCATTAGAACCGCCATGTCCGAAACCCCTGTATAGGAAACTTTCTGTCATTTGGCTTGAACAGCAAGGGAAATATATTGGCTTGAGAATCAAGAATTATAATAAAGAACGAACTCTTCCCTATACTAACTTGCATACGCAACTTCACTATACTTAAGATTACAGTATTTATATTATACATCATTATAGATTATAAAAGGTTCAAATGTTCGAAGATTATAGAGTTAAAAATTTTCCCACACCGGGAATCGAACCCGAGCCTGTTAAGTGAAAGTTAACTATCCTAGCCACTAGACCATATGGAACCATAAAGAAGTATGATTTAAGAGCCATATGTATATTATTATTTCACCATACCAATTATAATCCGGGTTGCAGTGGTAGCTAGCAACCTAGTAAGAGACGATCACGTCCAATGTTAAGAAATATAAAAACCCATAGTTCCTAATCCGGGTTGCAGCGGTAGCTAGCAACCTAGTAAGAGACGATCACCTCCAATGTTAAGAAATATAAAACCCCCCAACTCCTAAAAAAAGAGTCAGATCAAAACAAAAAGTACACCATTAGAACCACCTTGTCCGAATCCTCTATAAAGGAAACTTACCGCCCTTTCGCTTGAATAACAAAGAAAATATATTGGCTTGAAAATCAAGAAAATTGACTTTTACCACGTTATTCTCCACAAACAGGATATTTTTTTCTTTCCGCTTTTTTTTCCTGCTCAGCTAGCTGGGCACTGGAAAATCATAGAGAGCTGTATAATAGCTCATTTTAAAGGAAATTGCAACATCTAGTCACTTTTGTATTTAAAAATAAAATACTTTTTAAAGTAGAATCAATTTTGTCAAAAAAAATTTATTTTTGATGTATTTTCATACTGCAGTCTTTTCAAAGATATTTGAATTTTGAAGCAATAAAACAGTCCATGGTAATGAACTCTATAGTAATAATAGCTACTTGTCTCAATAGTAACCGAAACTCCTGGAACCAAAATTTTCTTTTTTGGCTTAATCGCTAAAATTATTATGTAAACTGCAAAAATATTTATGATGCCTAATCAGTAATAGTAATTTTTTAATTTAAACAACAAAAATACATGAAAATTCTAAAATTAGTTTTGCTTTTTGTCTCCTGGAAGAAAATTTTTTTCATCTCAGTTCAAATTTATTATTGTATCCTGGAACCAAACTTTTTTGGTTTGTAACCCGTAAAGTACATATCTCCATATTATTGTCTCATAAATGCAATTATTTTAGTTTTCAGTCCAGAATCGCTAAACTTATTATGTAAACTGCAAAAATATTTATGGTGTCTAACCAATAATACTAATTTTGTAATTCAAACAAGATAAATACCTGAAAATTTTAAAATTAGTTTTGTTTTATGCTAGGTTTTAGATACTCGAAATGGGATTTTGTGTACTTAATAATTTTAAACCTTGAAAAAATATGGTCTCACGCGAGTGGAAAAAAAGAAAGAATAACCAAAAACAATATCAAAATAGAGCAATCCAAATTTCTACTAATAAAAAACTTTACTACACAAAAAATAAAGCTAACATCCTGCAATATCATCCGGGTTGCAGCGGTAGCTAGCAACCTAGTAAGAGACGATCACGTCCAATGTTAAGAAATATAAAAACCCATAGCTCCTAAAAAAGAAGTCAGATCAAAACAAAAAGTACACCATTAGAACCGCCTTGTCCAAAACCCCTGTATAGGAAACTGTCTGTCCCTTGGCTTGAACAGCAAGGGAAATATATTGGCTTGAAAATCAAGAAAATTGACTTTAACCACGTTAGTCTCCCCAAACGGGATATTTTTTTTTCTTTTTTTGAATCCAGAGATAGCTTGGCACTGGAACATCGTAGAGGGTTGTTCAATAGCTCATTTTAAAGGAAATTAATCGGGTTAAAAATCTATAGTAACTAAAATAAATTATTTCTAAAAAAGAATAAATTTTTCCAATAAAAACTGTATTTTTGATGCAGTGACGTCATAATTACTATATAAGAAACGTCAAAACTGTAAATGGTCTCATTCATGAATACATAATGGCTAGATCAAAGCAAGCTACACGCAAGTTAAAAAATCAGTACTAAAAAATCAAGAAAAGTGGCAGCTACTACAACATTCTGCCTAAACGGGATATTTTTTCTCTTTTCTTTGTTTCCAGTATAATAAAGATCAAACTCTTCCCTATACTAACTTGCATACGCAACTTTACTATAGTTAAGATTACAGTATTTATATTTTTTTACATTAAAAGATCCGGGCTGCAGCGGTAGCTAGAAACCTAGTAAGATCCGGGTTGCAGCGGTAGCTAGCAACCTAGTAAGAGACGATCACGTCCAATGTTAAGAAATATAAAAACCCTTAGTTCCTAAAAACAGAGTCAGATCAAAACAAAAAGTACACCAGTAGAACCGCCTTGTCCGAAACCCCTGCATAGTAAAATTTCTGTCCCTTGGCTTGAACAGCAAGGGAAATATATTGGCTTGAAAATCAAGAAAAGTGGCAGCTACTACAACATTCTGCCTAAACGGGATATTTTTTTCTTTTTTTTTTCTTTTTTTTTCTTTTTTTGTATCCAGAGATAGCTTGGCACTGGAACATCGTAGAGGGTTGTTCAATAGCTCATTTTAAAGGAAATTAATTGAGTTAAAAATATATAGTAACTAAAATAAATTATTCCTAAAAGAGAATAAATTTTTTCCACCAAAAACTGCATTTTGATGTCTTTTCACACTGCAGTTCTTTCAAACATAATCGTATACCAGCGGTAAGAATTGAACCCACGCCTCTGAAGAGACTGGTGGCTAACACCAGTGCCTTGGACCACTCGGCCAGGCTGCCTCTCATAAATAAATATATACGTGAATTGGGGTTGCAGCAGTATCCGGGTTGCAGCGGTAGCTAGCAACCTAGTAAGAGACGATCACGTCCAATGTTAAGAAATATAAAAACCCATAGTTCTTAAAAAAGAGTCAGATCAAAACAAAAAGTACACCATTAGAACCGCCTTGTCCGAAACCCCTGCATAGTAAAATTTCTGTCCCTTGGCTTGAACAGCAAGGGAAATATATTGGCTTGAAAATCAAGAAAAGTGGCAGCTACTACAACATTCTGCCTAAACGGGATATTTTTTTCTTTTTTTTTTCTTTTTTTTTCTTTTTTTGTATCCAGAGATAGCTTGGCACTGGAACATCGTAGAGGGTTGTTCAATAGCTCATTTTAAAGGAAATTAATTGGGTTAAAAATCTATAGTAACTAAAATAAATTATTTCTAAAAGAGAATAAATTTTTCCACCAAAAACTGCATTTTGATGTCTTTTCACACTGCAGTCTTTCAAACATAATCGTATACCAGCGGTAAGAATTGAACCCACGCCTCTGAAGAGACTGGTGGCTAACACCAGTGCCTTGGACCACTCGGCCAGGCTGCCTCTCATAAATAAATATATATGTGAATTTGGGTTGCAGCAGTAGCTAGCAACCTAGTAATAGACGATCAGTCCAATGCTAAGAAATATAAAAACCCAAAACTCCTAAAAATAGAGTCAGATCAAAACAAAAGTACATCATTAGAAATACCTTGTCTGAAACCCTACTAGATAAATAATGAACGTCATCATAGTTTTATATTAGAGTTATGACGTGAATAGAGTGACGTCATAATTAGTATATAAGGAAAGTCAAAACTGAAAATTCTTTCATTCTTGATTAGAATAATGGTTAGATCAAAGCAGGCTATACGCAAGTTGAAGAAAGAGTACTACACAAACAACAGAGATAGTAACTTGAAAAGAAAAAAGCAAAGGTATTCAACCGACCAGGTGTATCGAGGAGTAATAATTGAGAGAGCAAAACAAAGGTATTCAACCGACCAGGCGTATCGAGAAGTAATAATTGAGAGAGCAAAACAAAACAGCAAGATGTGTTATCACAATGATGAAGATTATAGACATGCAAAAATTGAGACAGCCAAACAAAAGATCAAGGAACGGTATGGTAATGATGAACATTACAGAGAAGCAAGAATTGAGCAGGCTAAACAAAAGATCAAGGAGCGTTATCACAATGATAAACTTTATAGAGAAGCAACAATTGAGCAGGCTAGACAAAAGAGCAGGGAACGTTATCACAATGATGAAGATTATAGACATGCAAAAATTGAGACAGCCAAACAAAAGATCAAGGAACGGTATGGTAATGATGAACATTACAGAGAAGCAAGAATTGAGCAGGCTAGACAAAAGATCAAGGAGCGTTATCACAATGATAAACTTTATAGAGAAGCAACAATTGAGCAGGCTAGACAAAAGAGCAGGGAACGGTATGATAATGATGAAGATTACCGAAACAAACATAAGAAAAAAGTTGCTACCAGAATAATGGGCAGATACTGGGGTGAAAAAAGCTATAATGAAAAAATTAAATTCTCTGCGAGGTTGTATCGAAGAACGCATAAGGACAAACAGAAAAATTACATTCAGAAATACAAGAAGATGGCAAAAATGCAGGCTGATCTTCGTAAATTGAGAAACATTTTACGCATGTTTTACCAGGATCACGAAAAGTATTCAAAATTACAGATTAAAATTCTCTTTGAAAGAGCGGATGCTGTTGAAAAGTCGGCTAGAAATTCCTTGGCAAAGCTTCATAGTAATATCCAAAAGAAATGTTGTCAGTTTAATGAAAAGCTTCCAAGGTATGGATTGGCAACTGCGGAACAGTTTACAGATGCAATGGAAAATGTTCGACAACACAGTGAATATACGGAGGCGTACTTCTTTGAAAATATAATAAAGAACGACCTCTTACCTATACTAAATTTTATACGCCACTTAATTATATATAGTATAGGTTAGTAATTCAACAGATACCATGGCACTGGAACATTGTAGAGAGTTGTTCAATGGCTCATTTTGAAGGAAATTAATGGGGATAAGTTCTACTGAATATTTGGCAAAAAATTCTCTGTGTAGTAGAACAAACTGTCCTGAAAAGTATGATTCAACTATTAAAAAATGCTCTGAATCTAGATCTGACAAGGAAATTATGATGGCTGAAGTCACCTATAACAATCTGAGTAAACATTCAAAACCGAAAATTGGGTAGCAGGTTACTTGGCAATGTCACCCTGATATCTGCAAGCTCTATCCAACGGATATTGAATTATGCCAATTTCTTTTTGATATCCTTGAAAATAATATAGCATTAAAATTTTCAACTGACAAAGTGAAAGCATGGCCATTCGTTGTACTGTAGCCCAAATGAGGGATGTTAGAGCTATTTGCGTTCTCTATGGGCACTAGCTCCATATTTTACTGTCTTAACTTGTTTCATTAATAGCGTATATAAGGCAGTATTAAAATCTAAGATTATACAACATATTAATCTACTAAAAGTCGAGGGCTAGTAAAAGGAACTAAGTCATTATATAGAAGAAGTGTCAAGTAGACTCTGTCGTAATAATATTCAAGACTTGATCTACGGTGATAGCAATATTAGAGTTTATGTGGATGAAATTACATTAAGGGACGATCATTGCAATAACAAACCATTGCAGACTTTGGACTTAGTTAGCTACTTGATTGTTTGAGGTTCGTCTCTTACTATTTCAAAGAAAAAAAGCCATAGGCTTTTTTCTGTTTGTATCCGGGTTGCAGCGGTAGCTAGCAACCTAGTAAGAGACGATCCCGTCCAATGTTAAGAAATATAAAAACCTCTAACTCCTAGAAAAATAGTCAGATCAAATTATAATAAAGAACGACCTCTTGCCTATACTAAATTTTATACGCCACTTAATTATAGTATAGGTTAGTAATTCAACAGATAGCATGGCACTGGAACATCGTAGAGAGTTTTTCAATGGCTCATTTTAAAGGAAATTAATTAAGTTAAAAACCTTTTGTAATTAAAACAAATTGTTTTTATTACATTAAGAAATTTTAATTATGTTCCTTAAGAAATCATCATAAGTAAAAATTTCCCGTACGGAAATTGAACTCAAGCCTGCTGGGTGACAGCTATCCCAACCTCTAGACCATATAGGATATATTAAAATATCCGATTAATGAAGTTTATGTTAAAGAACAAATTATAAACATAATTAGCTGCCTGATTATTTGAGGATCGTCTCTTACTATTCCAAAGAAGAAAAAGCCGTAGGCTTTTTCCTGTTTGTAATTTATTTTATAATAAAGGATGAACTTCAGGCTTTACTAACTGAAAAGTTTAGTATTTTTATATAGTAAAGAACGAGCTCTAAATGATAGTTGTAGCTATAGCTGCAATCAAGTGAAAGACAAACCGAAGCATATAGTAACTAAAAGTTTTAAATATGTTTTGGAAAATCATAATTGCTATAGATGGCAAAACCTAGTGAAAGGCGAACCAGAGCCCATAGTAACTAAAAATTGAAAAAACGCGCTTTGAAAACACGCTTTGAAAACATTAAAAGACGATCATTGGAATAACAAACCATTGCATACATTGGACCTAATTAGCTACTTGATTGTTTGACGTTCGTCTCTTTCAAAGATCCGGGTTGCAGCGTTAGCTAGCAACCTAGTAAGAGACGATCACGTCCAATGTTAAGAAATATAAAAACCCCTAACTCCTAAAAAAGGAGTCAGATCAAAACAAAAAGTACACCATTAGAACCACCTGGTCCGAAACCCCTGTATAGTAAAATTTCTGTCCCTTGACTTGAACAGCAAGGGAAATATATTGGCTTGAAAATCAAGAAAAGTGGCAACTACTACAACATTCTGCCTAAACGGGATATTTTTTCTCTTTTCTTTGTTTCCAGAGATAGCTTGGCACTGGAACATCGTAGAGGGTTGTTCAATAGCTCATTTTAAAGGAAATTAATTGGGTTAAAAACCTTTTGTAACTAAAATAAATTATTTCTAAAAGAGAATAAATTTTTCCACCAAAAACTGCATTTTTGATGTCTTTTCACACTGTTAGAGACGATCAGTCCAATGCTAAGAAATATAACAAAACTCCTAAAAATAGAGTCAAATCAAAACAAAAGTACATCATTAGAATTACCTTGTCTGAAACCCTACTAGATAAATATTGAATGTCGTCATAGTTTTATATTAGAGCTATGACGTGAATAGAAAAACACGAAATTATATTGTTGTTTCTGAAGACGTCATGAAATAATATTATTGCGCTATGACGTCATCATGAAATAAAATAATTACGCCGTGAGGTCATAATTACTATATAAGAAGCGTAAGAACTGTAAATGTTCTCATTCATAATTACATAATGGTTTCAATCAAGCAAGCTGCACGCAAGTTGAAAAAACAGTACTACACAAACAACAGAGATAGTATCTTGAAAATAAAAAAGCAAAGGTATTCACCCAACCAGGCGTATCGAGAAGTAATCAAACATTACAGTAAAGAACGATCTCTCGTCCATATTCGGGTTGCAGCGGTAGCTAGCAACATAGTAAGAGACGATCACGTCCAATGTTAAGAAATATAAAAACCCATAGTTTCTAAGAATGGAGTCAGATCAAAACAAAAAGTACAGCATTAGAACCGCCTTGTCCGAAACCTCTATAAAGGAAACTTACCGCCTTTTGGCTTGAATAACAAAGAAAATATATTGGCTTGAAAATCATGAAAATTGACTTTTACCACGTTATTCTCCCCAAACGGGATATTTTTTTCTCTTTTCTCTTTTCTTTGTTTCCAGAGATAGCTTGGCACTGGAACATCGTAGAGGGTTGTTCAATAGCTCATTTTAAATTACAATAAGGAACGAACTGTAACCCATTGTAACTTAAGTGATGGTCATAATAATTACAGTAAAGAACGATCTCTCGCCAATAGTAACTGATATATGGTGGCTTCAGGGGTAGTATAATAAAGATCAAACTCTTCCCTATACTAACTCTTCCCTATATTTTTACATTAAAAGAAATTTCGTCTCTTGCTATTTAAAAACGAAAAAGCCGTAGGCTTTTTCCTGTTTGTATTTATAGTTAAAAAACGAACTCAAGTCCAAAGAAACTGAACACTGTGGTTCATTCATATTATCTTCATTATTTTAGCTAGAATGTAAATAAACAAGTTTCTTTTTAAATTTTTCAGGGCTGCAGCGGTAGCTAGCAACCTAGTAAGAGACGATCACGTCCAATGTTAAGAAATATAAAAACCCATAGTTCCTAACAAAGGAGTCAGATCAAAACAAAAAGTACACCATTAGAACAGCCTTGTCCGAAACCCCTGTATAGGAAACTTTCTGTCCCTTGGCTTGAACAGCAAGGGAAATATATTGGTTTGAAAATCAAGAAAATTGACTTTAACCACGTTATTCTCCCCAAACGGGATATTTTTTTCTTTTTTTCTTTTTTTCTTTGTATCCAGAGATAGCTTGGCACTGGAACATCGTAGAGGGTTGTTCAATAGCTCCTTTTAAAGGAAATTAATTGTGTTAAAAATCTATAGTAACTAAAATAAATTATTTCTAAAAGAGAATAAATTTTTCCACCAAAAACTGCATTTTCGATGTCTTTTCACACTGCAGTCTTTCAAACATAATCGCATACCAGCGGTAAGATTTGAACCCACGCCTCCAAAGAGACTGGTGGCTAACACCAGTGCCTTGGACCACTCGGCCAGGCTGCCTCTCATAAATAACTATATATGTGAATCTGGGTTGGAGCAGTAGCTAGCAATCTAGTAAGAGAAGATCAGTCCTATGCTAAGAAATATAAAAACCCAAAGCTCCTAAAAATAGAGTCAAATCAAAACAAAAGTACATCATTAGAACTACCTTGTCTGAAACCTTACTAGATAAATAATGAATGTCGTCATAGCTTTATATTAGAGCTATGACGTGAATAGAAAAACACGAAATTATATTGTTGTTTCTGATGACGTCATGAAATAATATCATTGCGCTATGACGTCAATAAAATCATTACTCCGTGACGTCATAATTACTACTTAAGAACGACAAAGATGTAAATTCTCTCATTCTTGATTAGAATAATGGTTAGATCGAAGCAAGCTATACGCAATTTGAAAAAACAGTACTACACAAACAACAGAGATAGTAACTTGAAAAGAAAAAAGCAAAGGTATTCAACCGACCAGGCGTATCGAAAAGTAATCAAACAAAACAGCAAGATTTGTTAACACAATGATGAAGATTATAGACATGCAAAAATTGAGACAGCCAAACAAAAGATCAAGGAACGGTATGGTAATGATGAAGATTAGAGAGAAGCAACAATTGAGCAGGCTAGACAAAAGAGCAAGGAACGGTATGATAATGATGAATATTACAGAGAAGCAAGAATTGAGCAGGCTAGAAAAAAGATCAAGGAGCGTTATCATAATGATAAACTGTATAGAGAAGCAACAATTGAGAAAGCTAGACAAAAGAGCAAGGAACGTTATGATAATGATGAAGATTACCGAAACAAACATAAGAAAAAAGTTGCTACCAGAATAATGGGTAGATACTGGGGTGACAAAAGCTATAATGAAAAAATTAAATTCTCTGCGAGGTTGTACCGAAGAACGCATAAGGACAAAGGGAAAAATTACATTCAGAAATACAAGAAGATGGCAAAAATGCAGGCTGATCTTCGTAAATTGAGAAACATTTTACGCATGTTTTACCAGGATCACGAAAAGTATTCAACATTACAGATTAAAATTCTCTTTGAAAGAGCGGATGCTGTTGAAAAGTCGGCTAGAAATGCTTTGGCAAAGCTTCATAGTAATATCCAAAAGAAATGTTGTCAGTTTAATGATATAATAAAGAACGACCTCTTGTCTATACTAAATTTTTGTCGCTACTTAATTATAGCAGAGGTTAGTAATTCCACAAATAGCTTGGCAGTGGAACATCGTAGAGAGTTTTTTAATGGCTCATTTTAAAGGTTTACAGTAAGGACCGAAGTCTATCTTATAGTAACTTATGCAACAAGGAAAAGAAGAAGAGGTATGTCATATATGCTACAAAATCTGTATGGTTTCCGATTATTTCCACCCCAATCTGGGAGGAGTGGAATCACACATTTGGGAAATTTCAAGCAGTCTCACTCAGAAAGGTCATACTGTGTTAGTTCTTACCCATATGTACGAAGGCTATCTTGGAGTGAGGGAATTTGAAAATGGGATTCGCGCTCACTACTTACCTTTAAAACCGTTCTATGACAATAATACTCTACCAACTGTTTTTGGAGCCTTACCCCTCATTCGTGACGTTCTTTTGGAAGAGCAAATACAGATTGTCCATTGTCACTCTGCCTTTTCCTCCTTAGCTCATGAAGCTCTTTTAGTTGGTCGTCTTCTTCAACTGAAGGTTGTATTTACGGACCATTCTCTTTTTGGATTCGCTGATGCTTCTGCCATTGTCATGAACAAGTTTTTGGAGATTTCTCTTGCTGCATGTGATCACTGCATTTGTGTTTCTCATATCGGCAAAGAAAATATGGTTTTGAGAGCAAAGTATGACAAATCTGAAGTGTCAGTTATTCCAAACGCCTTTGATGCTTCACACTTCAAGCCAGATCCAAGTCAAAGAGATCCTTCCAAAATAACAGTGGTTGCAATTAGTCGGTTGGTCTACCGAAAAGGAATTGATCTGCTCGTCAAAGTTATTCTGATTATCTGTGAACAGTTTAAAGAGGTGCAGTTTCTAGTGGGAGGAGACGGACCTGGAATGCTTTCCTTGGAAGAAATGGTTGAAAGCTATTCTCTCCACTCTAGAGTCTCCTTATTAGGCGCGTTGGATAAATCTGGCGTTCAGCGGGCCTTAGTCAAGGGAGATGTATTTCTCAACACTTCACTTACTGAAGCCTTTTGCATAGCCATTTTAGAAGCAGCTGCCTGTGGGCTGCACGTAGTTAGTACAAAGGTTGGAGGGATACCTGAAGTTTTGCCAGATCCTCTAATAACTCTAGTCAAACCAACTGTTGAAGCTATTGTTTCTGGGCTAGGAAAGGCCATTGATCTTGAAAGACAAGGATTTCAGCGATCTTTGGATGAGTGCTACTTAAAGATTCGTAATGCTTATAGTTGGGAACGGGTTGTGGATAAGACTTGTAAGGTTTATGACGAAGTTATGAACAAGCCTCAATACAGCATCAAAGAAATCTTTTGGAGGTATTATGATTATAATAAAGATCGAACTCTTCCCTATACTAACTTGCATACGCAACTTCACTATAGTTAAGATTACAGTATTTATATTATGCATCATTATAAATTATAAAAGGTTCAAATGTTCGAAAATTATAGAGTTAAAAATTTTCCCACACCGGGAATCGAACCCGACCCTGATAAGTGAAAGTTAACTATGCTAGCCACTAGACCATATGGAACCATAAAGAAGTATGATTTAAGAGCCATATGCATATTATTATTTCACCATACCAATTATAATATTACATTAAAGAAAGATCTTCAGTCCATAGTAACTGGAGTGTTATAAGGAACCATTAAATAGATGATGCTTACAGTAATCAAATGTTACTGTTTACAATGCGTTGAAAAGATATTAAAAAACTATCATTGTTACAATAAGGAACGAACTGTAACCCATAGTAACTTAAGTATTAAATCAAACAGTTTGTGGTCATAATAATGAGTGTAATGGCTAATTTTAAAGGAAAATGCTGCATATAAGAACCTTTTATAATTAATTACATTAAAAGACCCTCATTGGAATAATAATCAATTACATACATTTGAATTAGTTAGCTATTTGATTGTTTGATGTTCGTCTCTTACTATTTCAAAGAAGAAGAAGCCGTAGGCTTTTTCCTGTTTGTAATCAGTTCATTATCCAGGTTGCAGCGGTAGCTATAAACTTTCATTAAGGACCCATATAGTTCATCATAAATTGTATTTTTACATTAAAGGATTAGCTATAGCACATAGTAACTGGAATCCGGGTTGCAACAGTAGTTATAATAAAGAACGAATATAAAGTTGTAAAGATACAAAGTGATTAAATTTTCTCGTATTATATTATAAAACATTGGACGTGATCGTCTCTTACTAGGTTGCTAGCTACCACTGCAACCCGGAAAGCCTGCTCAATTCTTGCTTCTCTGTAATCTTCATCATTTTGATAACGCTCCTTGATCTTTTGTCTAGCCTGCTCAATTCTAGCTTCTCTGTAATCTTCATCATTACCATACCGTTCCTTCTTTTGTCTAGCCTGCTCAATTGTTGCTTCTCTATAAAGTTTATCATTGTGATAACGCTCCTTGATCTTTTATTTGGCTCTCTCAATTTTTACTTCTCGATACGCCTGGTCGGTTGAATACCTTTGCTTTTCTCTTTTCAAGATACTATCTCTGTTGTCTGTGTAGTACTGTTTTTTTAACTTGTGTGCAACTTGCTTTGATCTAACCATTATGTAATTCACGAATGAGACCATTTTCATCTTTGTAGTTCTTAAGTAGTAATTATGACGTCACGGCGTAATGATTTTATTTCATGATGACGTCATGGCTCAATGATATTATTTCAGGACGTCTTCAGAAACCACAACATAATTTCGTGTTTTTCTATTCACGTCATAGCTCTAATAAAAAGCTATGACGACATTCATTATTTATCTAGTAGGGTTTCAGACAAGGTAGTTCTAATGATGTACTTTTGTTTTGATCTTACTCTATTTTTAGGAGTTTTGGGTTTTTATATTTCTTAGCATGGGACTGATCGTCTCTTACTAGGTTGCTAGCTACTGCTGCAACCCAAATTATAAGAGGCAGCCTGGCCGAGTGGTCCAAGACACTGGTGTTAGCCACCAGTCTCTTCGGAGGCATGGATTCAAATCTTACCGCTGGTATACGATTATGTTTGAAAGACTGCAGTGTGAAAAGGCATCAAAAATGCAGTTTTTGGTGGAAAAATTTATTATCTTTTAGAAATAATTTATTTTAGTTACTATATATTTTTAACCCAATTAATTTCCTTTAAAATGAGTTATTGAACAACCCTCTACGATGTTCCAGTGCCAAGCTATCTGTGGAAAAGAAAAAAAGAAAAAAAGAAAAAAAAATATCCCGTTTAGGCAGAATGTTGTAGTAGCTGCCACATTTCTTGATTTTCAAGCCAATATATGTCCCATGCTGTTCAAGCCAAGGGACAGAAAGTTTGCTATACAGGGGTTTCGGACAAGGCGGTTCTAATGGTGTACTTTTTGTTTTGATTTGACTTCTTTGTTAGGAACTATGGGTTTTTATATTTCTTAACATTGGACGTGATCGTCTCTTACTAGGTTGCTAGCTACCGCTGCAACCCGGATTACTAGGTTGCTAGCTACCGCTGCAACCCGCATTATAAATACTTGTCGAAAGATGAACGTGTATAAATATTGCATTCACTTATTACGTCACATATGGTTATCTTTTAATATATTATTACAAACAGGAAAAAGCCTACGGCTTTTTTCTTCTTTGGAATAGTAAGAGACGAACCTCAAAGAATCAGGCAGCTAAATAAGTTCAATATAAGCAATTGTTTGCTCTTCTAATGATCATCTTTTAATTTGGCGTTTTTTACTAGGTTGCTAGCTACCACTTAAACCCGGATTATGTAATAGGTTGCTAGCTACCGCTGCAACCTAGATATTCTTATTTCTGCTACTATGGGCTAAGGTTCGTTCTTTCATGTAAAACTAGCAAAACAATTTTTTAAGCCTGATGAAGATTTAACTAATGCGTCAAAAGTAAGGTTGCAAGTCGACGATTTTGTTTTGGCCTTATTATAATTGGTATGGTGAAATAATAATATACATATGGCTCTTAAATCATACTTCTTTATGGTTCTATATGGTCTAGTGGCTAGGATAGTTAACTTTCATTTAACAGGCTCGGGTTCAATTCCCGGTGTGGGAAAATTTTTAACTCTATAATCTTCAAACATTTGAACCTTTTATAATTTATAATGATATATAATATAAATACTGTAATCTTAACTATAGTGAAGTTGCGTATGCAATTTAGCATAGGGAAGAGTTCGATCTTTATTATAATTTTTGACAAAATTGATTCTACTTTAAAAAGTATTTTATTTTTAAATACAAAAGTGAATAGATGTTGCAATTTCCTTTAAACTGAGCTATTATACAGCTCTCTATGATTTTCAAGTGCCCAGCTAGCTGAGGAGAAAAATCAAGCGGAAATCCGGGTTGCAGCGGTAGCTAGCAATCCGGGTTGCAGCGGTAGCTAGCAACCTAGTAAGAGACGATCACGTCCAATGTTAAGAAATATAAAAACCCATAGTTCTTAAAAAAAGAGTCAGATCAAAACAAAAAGTACACCATTAGAACCGCCTTGTCCGAAACTTCTGCATAGTAAAATTTCTGTCCCTTGGCTTGAACAGCAAGGGAAATATATTGGCTTAAAAAATCAAGAAAAGTGGCAGCTACTACAACATTCTGCCTAAACGGGATATTTTTTTCTTTTTTTTTTCTTTTTTTTTCTTTTTTTGTATCCAGAGATAGTTTGGCACTGGAACATCGTAGAGGGTTGTTCAATAGCTCATTTTAAAGGAAATTAATTGGGTTAAAAATCTATAGTAACTAAAATAAATTATTTCTAAAAGAGAATAAATTTTTCCACCAAAAACTGCATTTTGATGTCTTTTCACACTGCAGTCTTTCAAACATAATCGTATACCAGCGGTAAGAATTGAACCCACGCCTCTGAAGAGACTGGTGGCTAACACCAGTGCCTTGGACCACTCGGCCAGGCTGCCTCTCATAAATCCGGGTTGCAGCGGTAGCTAGCAACCTAGTAAGAGACGATCACGTCCAATGTTAAGAAATATAAAAACCCATAGTTCTTAAAAAAAGAGTCAGATAAAAACAAAAAGTACACCATTAGAACCGCCTTGTCCAAAACCCCTGCATAGTAAAATTTCTGTCCCTTGGCTTGAACAGCAAGGGAAATATATTGGCTTGAAAATCAAGAAAAGTGGCAGCTACTACAACATTCTGCCTAAACGGGATATTTTTTTCTTTTTTTCTTTTTTTTTTCTTTTGTATCCAGAGATAGCTTGGCACTGGAACATCGTAGAGGGTTGTTCAATAGCTCATTTTAAAGGAAATTAATTGGGTTAAAAATCTATAGTAACTAAAATAAATTATTTCTAAAAGAGAATAAATTTTTCCACCAAAAACTGCATTTTGATGTCTTTTCACACTGCAGTCTTTCAAACATAATCGTATACCAGCGGTAAGAATTGAACCCACGCCTCTGAAGAGACTGGTGGCTAACACCAGTGCCTTGGACCACTCGGCCAGGCTGCCTCTCATAAATAAATATATATGTGAATTTGGGTTGCAGCAGTAGCTAGCAACCTAGTAAGAGACGATCAGTCCAATGCTAAGAAATATAAAAACCCAAAACTCCTAAAAATAGAGTCAGATCAAAACAAAAGTACATCATTAGAAATACCGCTGAAACCCTACTAATATCGGTTCAGCGTAGCTAGTAAGAACGATCACCTCCAATATAAAACCCCCAACCCTAAAGAGTCAGATCAAAACGAAAATTTATAATAAAGATCGAACTCTTCCCTATACTAACTTGCATACGCAACTTCACTATAGTTAAGATTACAGTATTTATATTATGCATCATTATAAATTATAAAAGGTTCAAATGTTCGAAGATTATAGAGTTAAAAATTTTCCCACCCCGGGAATCGAACCCGAGCCTGTTAAGTGAAAGTTAACTATCCTAGCCACTAGACTATATTGAACAATAAAGAAGTATGATTTAAGAGCCATATGCGTATTATTATTTCACCATACCAATTATAATAAGGCCAAAACAAAATCGTCGACGTGCAACCTTACTTTTGACACATTAGTTAAATCTTCATCAGGCTTAAAAAATGTTTTGCTAGTTTTACATGAAAGAACGAACCTTAGTCCATATACAATAAAGAACGACACCTTGCCCATGTTAACTTAAACATAAATAGGGATTATGTAATTTCCAATAGTATCATGGTTATAATAAAGAACGACCTCTTGGCTATACTAAATTAGGTATGGTGTTGTAAGAGAATTAGCTCTGTCTGGAGTCGTGAGATCGATCCCCATACCCTGCTTAATCTTTATTCATTCTCTTATTCTTGCAAAGGGATTTTTTTAGTAAATACAATTCTTGTCAAACTCATTGTAGAGATCTAGAAATAAAATTACATTAACATTTTAAGAAATCATTATATATATGATGAATTTTGCTTAATGATTAATATTAGACATAAATTAAAATCTTGTTTAGGGTAAAAGACCAGTTAATAGATTTTAAACCATAATTATTTTTTGAAAAATAAGGGTCTGACCAGATTTGAACAGATCTACAGTCAATTACTCTACCTCTGAACTACGAACCCTTATTGTTAAGAGAGAATTAAAGATGGTTACATGAATATTAGACATCAATAAAATCCGGGTTGCAGCAGTAGCTAGCAATCCGGGTTGCAGCGGTAGCTAGCAACCTAGTAAGAGACGATCACGTCCAATGTTAAGAAATATAAAAACCCATAGTTCCTAAAAAAAGAGTCAGATCAAAACAAAAAGTACACCATTAGAACCGCCTTGTCCGAAACCCCTGTATTGGAAACTTTCTGTCCCTTGGCTTGAACAGCAAGGGAAACATATTGGCTTGAAAATCGAGAAAAGTGGCGGCTACTACAACATTCTGCCTAAACGGGATATTTTTTCTTTTTTTTTCTTTTTTTGTATTCAGAGATAGCTTGGCACTGGAACATCGTAGAGGGTTGTTCAATAGGTCATTTTAAAGGAAATTAATTGGGTTAAAAATCTATAGTAACTAAAATAAATTATTTCTAAAAGAGAATAAATTTTTCCACCAAAAACTGCATTTTTGATGTCTTTTCACACTGCAGTCGTTCAAACACAATCGTATACCAGCGGTAAGATTTGAACCCACGCCTCCGAAGAGACTGGGGGCTAACACCAGTGCCTTGGACCACTCGGCC
Source organism: Artemia sp. Qi Xiang Cuo (assembly GCF_049724085.1). Taxonomy (NCBI): domain Eukaryota; kingdom Metazoa; phylum Arthropoda; class Branchiopoda; order Anostraca; family Artemiidae; genus Artemia; species Artemia sp. Qi Xiang Cuo. The sequence goes on along the minus strand of NC_142813.1, from coordinate 21,039,569 downwards.
TGGCTGCCTCTTATAATTTGGGTTGCAGCAGTAGCTAGCAACCTAGTGAGAGACGATCAGTCCCATGCTAACAAATATAAAAACCCAAAATTCCTAAAAATAGAGTAAGATCAAAACAAAAGAACATCATTAGAACTACCTTGTCTGAAACCCTACTAGATAAATAATGAATGTCGTCATAGCTTTATATTAGAGCTATGACGTGAATAGAAAAACACGAAATTATATTGTTGTTTCTGAAGACGTCATGAAATACTACCATTGCGCCATGACGTCATACGCCGTGACGTCATAATTAGTATATAAGAAAAGTCAAAACTGTAAATTCTCTCATTGTTGATTAGATAATGGTTAGATCAAAGCAAGCTATACGCAAGTTGAAAAAACAGTACTACACAAACAACAGAGATAGTAACTTGAAAAGAAAAAAGCAAAGGTCTTCAACCGACCAGGCGTATCGAGAAGTAATAATTGAGAGAGCAAAACAAAGGTATTCAACCGACCAGGCGTATCGAGAAGTAATAATTGAGAAAGCAAAACAAAACAGCAAGATGTGTTATCACAATGATGAAGATTATAGACATGCAAAAATTGAGACAGCCAAACAAAAGATCAAGGAGCGTTATCAAAATGATGAAGATTACAGAGAAGCAACAATTGAGCAGGCTAGACAAAAGATCAAGGAGCGTTATCACAATGATAAAATTTATAGAGAAGCAACAATTGAGACAGCCAAACAAAAGAGCAAGGAATGGTATGATAACGATATAGATTACCGAAACAAACATAAGAAAAAAGTTGCTACCAGAATAATGGGTAGATACTGGGGTGACAAAAGCTATAATTATAATAAAGATCGAACTCTTGCCTATACTAACTTGCATACGCAACTTCACTATAGTTAAGATTACAGTATTTATATTATGCATCATTATAAATTATAAAAGGTTCAAATGTTCGAAAATTATAGAGTTAAAAATTTTCCCACACCGGGAATCGAACCCGAGCCTGTTAAGTGAAAGTTAACTATCCTAGCCACTAGACCATATGGAACCATTAAGAAGTATGATTTAAGAGCCATATGCATATTATTATTTCACCATACCAATTATAATATTACATTAAAGAAAGATCTTCAGTCCATAGTAACTGAGTGTTATAAGGAGCCATTAAATAGATGATGCTTACAGTAATCAAAGGTTACTGTTTACAATGTGTTGAAAAGATATTAAAAAACTATCATTGTTACAATAAGGAACGAACTGTAACCCATAGTAACTTAAGTATTAAATCAAACAGTTTGTGGTCATAATAATGAGTGTAATGGCTAATTTTAAAGGAAACTGCTGCATATAAGAACCTTTTATAATTAATTACATTAAAAGACCATCATTGGAATAATAATCAATTACATACATTTGAATTAGTTAGCTATTTGATTGTTTGATGTTCGTCTCTTACTATTTCAAAGAAGAAGAAGCCGTAGGCTTTTTCCTGTTTGTAATCAGTTCATTATCCAGGTTGCAGCGGTAGCTATAAACTTACATTAAGGACCCATATAGTTCATCATAAATGGTATTTTTACATTAAAGGATTAGCTATAGCACATAGTAACTGGAATCCGGGTTGCAACAGTAGTTATAATAAAGAACGAATATAAAGTTGTAAAGATACAAAGTGATTAAATTTTCTCGTATTATATTATAAAACATTGGACGTGATCGTCTCTTACTAGGTTGCTAGCTACCACTGCAACCCGGAAAGCCTGCTCAATTCTTGCTTCTCTGTAATCTTCATCATTTTGATAACGCTCCTTGATCTTTTGTCTAGCCTGCTCAATTCTAGCTTCTCTGTAATCTTCATCATTACCATACCGTTCCTTCTTTTGTCTAGCCTGCTCAATTGTTGCTTCTCTATAAAGTTTATCATTGTGATAACGCTCCTTGATCTTTTATTTGGCTCTCTCAATTTTTACTTCTCGATACGCCTGGTCGGTTGAATACCTTTGCTTTTCTCTTTTCAAGATACTATCTCTGTTGTCTGTGTAGTACTGTTTTTTTAACTTGTGTGCAACTTGCTTTGATCTAACCATTATGTAATTCACGAATGAGACCATTTTCATCTTTGTAGTTCTTAAGTAGTAATTATGACGTCATGGCGTAATGATTTTATTTCATGATGACGTCATGGCTCAATGATATTATTTCAGGACGTCTTCAGAAACCACAACATAATTTCGTGTTTTTCTATTCACGTCATAGCTCTAATAAAAAGCTATGACGACATTCATTATTTATCTAGTAGGGTTTGAGACAAGTTAATTCTAATGATGTACTTTTGTTTTGATCTTACTCTATTTTTAGGAGTTTTGGGTTTTTATATTTCTTAGCATGGGACTGATCGTCTCTTACTAGGTTGCTAGCTACTGCTGCAACCCAAATTATAAGAGGCAGCCTGGCCGAGTGGTCCAAGACACTGGTGTTAGCCACCAGTCTCTTCGGAGGCATGGATTCAAATCTTACCGCTGGTATACGATTATGTTTGAAAGACTGCAGTGTGAAAAGGCATCAAAAATGCAGTTTTTGGTGGAAAAATTTATTCTCTTTTAGAAATAATTTATTTTAGTTACTATATATTTTTAACCCAATTAATTTCCTTTAAAATGAGTTATTGAACAACCCTCTACGATGTTCCAGTGCCAAGCTATCTGTGGAAAAGAAAAAAGAAAAAAAGAAAAAAAAATATCCCGTTTAGGCAGAATGTTGTAGTAGCTGCCACATTTCTTGATTTTCAAGCCAATATATTTCCCTTGCTGTTCAAGCCAAGGGACAGAAAGTTTGCTATACAGGGGTTTCGGACAAGGCGGTTCTAATGGTGTACTTTTTGTTTTGATCTGACTTCTTTGTTAGGAACTATGGGTTTTTATATTTCTTAACATTGGACGTGATCGTCTCTTACTAGGTTGCTAGCTACCGCTGCAACCCGGATTACTAGGTTGCTAGCTACCGCTGCAACCCGCATTATAAATACTTGTCGAAAGATGAACGTGTATAAATAGTGCATTCACTTATTACGTCACATATGGTTATCTTTTAATATATTATTACAAACAGGAAAAAGCCTACGGCTTTTTCTTCTTTGGAATAGTAAGAGACGAACCTCAAAGAATCAGGCAGCTAAATAAGTTCAATATAAGCAATTGTTTGCTCTTCTCCTGATCATCTTTTAATTTGGCGTTTTTTACTAGGTTGCTAGCTACCACTTAAACCTGGATTATGTAATAGGTTGCTAGCTACCGCTGCAACCTAGATATTCTTATTTCTGCTACTATGGGCTAAGGTTCGTTCTTTCATGTAAAACTAGCAAAACATTTTTTAAGCCTGATGAAGATTTAACTAATGCGTCAAAAGTAAGGTTGCAAGTCAACGATTTTGTTTTGGCCTTATTATAATTGGTATGGTGAAATAATAATATACATATGGCTCTTAAATCATACTTCTTTATGGTTCTATATGGTCTAGTGGCTAGGATAGTTAACTTTCATTTAACAGGCTCGGGTTCAATTCCCGGTGTGGGAAAATTTTTAACTCTATAATCTTCAAACATTTGAACCTTTTATAATTTATAATGATATATAATATAAATACTGTAATCTTAACTATAGTGAAGTTGCGTATGCAAGTTAGCATAGGGAAGAGTTCGATCTTTATTATAATTTTTGACAAAATTGATTCTACTTTAAAAAGTATTTTATTTTTAAATACAAAAGTGAATAGATGTTGCAATTTCCTTTAAACTGAGCTATTATACAGCTCTCTATGATTTTCAAGTGCCCAGCTAGCTGAGGAGAAAAATCAAGCGGAAAGAAAAAAATATCCCGTTTGTGGAGAAAAACGTGGTAAAAGTCTATTTTCTTGATTTTCAAGCCAATATATTTTCTTTGTTATTCAAGCCAAAGGGCGGTAAGTTTCCTTTATAGAGGATTCGGACAAGGCGGTTCTAATGGTGTACTTTTTGTTTTGATCTGACTCTTTTTTTAGGAGTTGGGGGGTTTTATATTTCTTAACATTGGAGGTGATCGTCTCTTACTAGGTTGCTAGCTACCGCTGCAACCCGGATACAGTAATTATTAACTATACCAATCGTTTATGTAAAATGATTGCAGTTGCAGTTGCAACAATGATACTGCTAAAATGACTAACCATGGAAATAAATTTTCAAAAGATATTTTTCTCATATTATCTTTTCGAAAGATAACACACGTTTTTCTTTCGGCGTGTATATAATTATTTATTTAAATACTTCAATTACTGTTGGTTATTATTCGTTCTTTAATATAATCTCTTACTAGGTTGCTAGCTACCGCTGCAACCCGGGTAACATATAAAAATATTAAACTTTTCAGTTAGTAAAGCCTGAAGTTCATTCTTTATTATAAAATAAATTACAAACAGGAAAAGCCTACGGCTTTTTCTTCTTTGGAATAGTAAGATACGATCCTCAAATAATCAGGCAGCTAACTAGGTTTATAATTCGTTCTTTAACATAAACTTCATTAATCGGATATTTTAATATATCCTATATGGTCTAGAGGTTGGGATAGCTCTCACCCAGTAGGCTTGAGTTCAATTTCTGTATGGAAAATTTTTACTTATGATGATTTCTTAAGGAACATATGAAATTTCTTAATGTAATAAAAATAATTTGTTTTAATTACAAAAGGTTTTTAACCCCATTAATTTCCTTCAAAATGAGCCATTGAACAACTCTCTACAATGTTGCAGTGCCATGCTATCTGTTGAATTACTAACCTATAGTATAATTAAATTGCATATAAAATTTAGTATAGGTAAGAGGTCGTTCTTTATTATACTATATAGAAGTTTTGGACAAGTCGGTTCTAATAGTGTACTTCTTGTTTTGATCTGAATCTTCTTGCAGGAGTTATAGGTTACTTTAGTTTTAACTATGGGGCGTGATCGTCTCTTACTATGTTTCTAGCTACCGCTGCAACTCGGATTTAATGTAGTTCGTTCTTTAATGTAAGTAATGCAACCTGGATTGACAACCCAGATTATGTAAACCCTGATTACAAACAGGAAAAAGCCTACGGCTTTTTCTTCTTTGGAGTAGTAAAAGACGACTCTCAAAGAATAAGGGAGCTAACTAAGTCCAATGTATACAATGGTTTGTTCTTGTAATGATCGTCTTTTAATATAATATTGTTAACCCCATTAATTTCCTTTAAAATGAGACATTGAACAACTCACTACGATGTTCGGTGCCAAGCTATCTGTGGAATTACTAACCACTACTATAATTAAGAGGCGTATAAAATTTAGTGTAGGCAAGAGGTCGTTCTTTATTATAAAATACCACTGCAACCCGGAAAAACTAAGTCTAATATGTCCCATGGTTTGTAATCCCCATTTATTTTCAAGTTAACATTGGCTAGATGTCGTCCTTTATTATATTAGCATTGGACTGATCGTCTATTACTAGGTTGCTAGCTACTGCTGCAACCCAAATTCACATATATATTTATTTATGAGAGGCAGCCTGGCCGAGTGGTCCAAGGCACTGGTGTTAGCCACCAGTCTCTTCAGAGGCGTGGGTTCAATTCTTACCGCTGGTATACGATTATGTTTGAAACACTGCAGTGTGAAAATACATCAAAATGCAGTTTTTGGTGGAAAAATTTATTCTCTTTTATAAATAATTTATTTTAGTTACTATATATTTTTAACCCAATTAATTTCCTTTAAAATTAGCTATTGAACAACCCTCTACGATGTTCCAGTGCCAAGCTATCTCTGGATACAAAAGAAGAAAAAAAAAAGAAAAAAAGAAAAAAATATCCCGTTTAGGCAGAATGTTGTAGTAGCTGCCACTTTTCTTGATTTTCAAGCCAATATATTTCCCTTGCTGTTCAAGCCAAGGGACAGAAATTTTACTATGCAGGGGTTTCGGACAAGGCGGTTCTAATGGTGTACTTTTTGTTTTGATCTGACTCTTTTTTTAAGAACTATGGGTTTTTATATTTCTTAACATTGGACGTGATCGTCTCTTACTAGGTTGCTAGCTACCGCTGCAACCCGGATGATCTCCTAATGATCTTCTTTTAATATTTCAGTTACTATGAACTGAAGTTCGTTCTATAATGTAATCGGTTGAATACCTTTGTTTTGCTCTCTCAATTATTACTTCTCGATACACCTGGTCGGTTGAATACCTTTGCTTTTTTCTTTTCAAGTTACTATCTCTGTTGTTTGTGTAGTACTCTTTCTTCAACTTGCGTATAGCCTGCTTTGATCTAACCATTATTCTAATCAAGAATGAAAGAATTTTCAGTTTTGACTTTACTTATATACTAATTATGACGTCACTCTATTCACGTCATAGCTCTAATATAAAACTATGATGACGTTCATTATTTATCTAGTAGGGTTTCAGACAAGGTATTTCTAATGATGTACTTTTGTTTTGATCTGACTCTATTTTTAGGAGTTTTGGGTTTTTATATTTCTTAGCATTGGACTGATCGTCTATTACTAGGTTGCTAGCTACTGCTGCAACCCAAATTCACATATATATTTATTTATGAGAGGCAGCCTGGCCGAGTGGTCCAAGGCACTGGTGTTAGCCACCAGTCTCTTCAGAGGCGTGTGTTCAATTCTTACCGCTGGTTTACGATTTTGTTTGAAAGACTGCAGTGTGAAAAGACATCAAAATGCAGTTTTTGGTGGAAAAATTTATTCTCTTTTAGAAATAATTTATTTTAGTTACTATAGATTTTTAACCCAATTAATTTCCTTTAAAATGAGCTATTGAACAACCCTCTACGATGTTCCAGTGCCAAGCTATCTCTGGATACAAAAAAAGAAAAAAAAAAGAAAAAAAGAAAAAAATATCCAGTTTAGGCAGAATGTTGTAGTAGCTGCCACTTTTCTTGATTTTCAAGCCAATATATTTCCCTTGCTGTTCAAGCCAAGAGACAGAAATTTTACTATGCAGGGGTTTTGGACAAGGCGGTTCTAATGGTGTACTTTTTGTTTTGATCTGACTCTTTTTTTAAGAACTATGGGTTTTTATATTTCTTAACATTGGACGTGATCGTCTCTTACTATGTTGCTAGCTACCGCTGCAACCCGGATACTGTAAAAATTTCTATTCACGTCATAGCTCTAATTTATCTAGTAGGGTTTCAGACAAGGTAGTTCTAATGATGCACCTTTGTTTTGATCTGACTGTATTTTTAGGAGTTGTGGGTTTTTATATTTCTTAGCATTGGACTGATCGTCTCTTGCTAGGTTGCTAGCTACTGCTGCAACCCAAATTATGAGAAGCAGCCTGGCCGAGTGGTCTAAGGCACTGGTGTTAGCCACTAGTCTCTTCGGAGGCGTGGGTTCAAATCTTACCGCTGGTATACGATTATGTTTGAAAGACTGCAGTGTGAAAAGACATCAAAAATGCAGTTTTTGGTGGAAAAATTTATTCTCTTTTAGAAATAATTTATTTTAGTTACTATAGATTTTTAACCCAATTAATTTCCTTTAAAATGAGCTATTGAACAACCCTCTACGATGTTCCAGTGCCAAGCTATCTGTGGATACAAAAGAAAAAAAAAAGAAAAAAATATCCTGTTTAGGCAGAATGTTGCAGTAGCTGCCACTTTTCTTGATTTTCAAGCCAATATATTTCCCTGGCTGTTCAAGCCAAGGGACAGAAAGTTTACTATACAGGGGTTTCGGACAAGGTGGTTCTAATGGTGTACTTTGGAATTTGATCTGACTCCTTTTTTAGGATCTATGGGTTTTTAAATTTCTTAACATTGGAGGTGATCGTCTCTTACTAGGTTGCTAGCTACCGCTGTAACCCGGATTCTATTCACGTCATAGCTCTAATTTATCTAGTAGGGTTTCAGACAAGGTAGTTCTAATGATGTACTTTGTTTTGATCTGACTGTATTTTTAGGAGTTTTGGGTTTTTATATTTCTTAGCATTGGACTGATCGTCTCTTGCTAGGTTGCTAGCTACTGCTGCAACCCAAATTATGAGAAGCAGCCTGGCCGAGTGGTCTAAGGCACTGGTGTTATCCACAAGTCTCTTCGGAGGCGTGGGTTCAAATCTTACTGCTGGTATACGATTATGTTTGAAAGACTGCAGTGTGAAAAGACATCAAAAATGCAGTTTTTGGTGGAAAAATTTATTCTCTTTTAGAAATAATTTATTTTAGTTACTATAGATTTTTAATCCAATTAATTTCCTTTAAAATGAGCTATTGAACAACCCTCTACGATGTTCCAGTGCCAAGCTATCTCTGGATACAAAAGAAAAAAAAAAGAAAAAAATATCCCGTTTAGGCAGAATGTTGTAGTAGCTGCCACTTTTCTTGATTTTCAAGCCAATATATTTTCCTTGCTGTTCAAGCCAAGGGACAGAAAGTTTACTATACAGGGGTTTCGGACAAGGCGGTTCCAATGGTGTACTTTTGAATTTGATCTGACTCCTTTTTTAGGAACTATGGGTTTTTATATTTCTTAACATTGGACGTGATCGTCTCTTACTAGGTTGCTAGCTACCGCTGCAACCCGGATGGGTCCAAATCTTACCACTGGTATACAATTATGATTTATGTAAAAAAATCAAATATCTTTGAAAAGACTGCAGCCTGAAAAGACATCAAAAATGCAGTTTTTGGTGGAAAAATTTATTCTATTTTAGAAATAATTTATTTTAGTTACTAAGAATTTTTAATACAATTAATTTCCTTTAAAATGAGCTATTGAACAACTCTCTACGATTTTCCAGTGCCAAGCTATCTGTGGAAAAGAAGAAAAAAAGAAAAAAAAATATGCCGTTTGTGGAGAATAACGTGGTTAAAGTCAATTTTCTTGATTTTCAAGCCAATATATTTCCCTTGCTGTTCATGCCAAATGACAGAAGTTTTCTTATACAGGGGTTTCGGACAAGGCGGTTCTAATGGTGTACTTTTTGTTTTGATCTGAATCCTTTTTTAGGAATTATGGGTTTTTATATTTCTAAACATTGGACGTGATCGTCTCTTACTAGGTTGCTAGCTACCGCTGCAACCCGGATGGAAACAAAGAAAAGAGAAAAAAAATATCCCGTTTAGGCAGAATGTTGTAGCAGCTGCCACTTTTCTTTATATTCAGGCCAATATAGTTCCCTTACTCTCAAGCCAAGGGACAGAAAGTTTCCTATATAAGGGTTTCGGATACGGCGGTTCTAATGGTGTACTTTTTGTTTTGATTTGACTCCTTTTTAGGAGCTATGGGTTTTTATATTTCTTAACATTGGACGTGATCGTCTCTTACTAGATTGCTAGCTACCGCTGCAACCCGGACATGGGTTACAGTTTGTTCCTTATTGTAAATGCATATGGTTCTTAAATCATACTTCTTTATGATCCCATATGGTCTAGTGGCTAGTATAGTTAACTTTCACTTCACAGGCCCGTTTTCGATTCCCGGTGTGGGAAAATTTTTAACTCTATAATCTTCGAACATTCGAACCTTTTATAATTAGAATGATGTATAATATAAATACTGTAATCTTAATTATAGTGAAGTTGCCTATGCAAGTTAGTATAGGGAAGAGTTCGATCTTTATTATAATGCAGTGTGAAAAGACATCAAAAATGCAGTTTTTGGTGGAAAAATTTATTTTCTTTTAGAAATAATTTATTTTAGTTACTATAGATTTTTAACCCAATTAATTTCCATTAAAATGAGCCATTGAACAACTCTCTACGATGTTCCAGTGCCAAGCTATCTCTGGATACAACAGAAAAAAAGAAAGAAAAAAATATCCTGTTTAGGCAGAATGTTGTAGTAACTGCCACTTTTCTTGATTTTCAAGCCAATATATTTCCCTTGCTGTTCAAGCCAAGGGACAGAAAGTTTACTATACAGGGGTTTTGGACAAGGCGGTTCTAATGGTGTACTTTTGAATTTGATCTGACTCCTTTCTTAGGAAAAAAGAAAGAAAAAAAATATGCCGTTTAGGCAGAATGTTGTAGTAGCCACCACTTTTCTTGATTTTCAAGCCAATATATTTCCCTTGCTGTTCCAGCCAAATAACAGAAAGTTTACTATACAGGGGTTTCTTTAATAACTAAAATAACTTTAGTAGCCACTGCAACCCGGATGATCGTCTCTTACTAGGTTGCTAGCTACTGCTGCAATTCGGATAAATATAACTATACTAGCCTATACTATAGTTAAGTGGCCTATAAAATTTAGTATAGGCAAGAGGTCGTTCTTTATTATAAATACGCTGAATCTGATGATGTGATTTTCATTAAGATTCTATCACTTTTAGGATTTTTTTTCCTTTTTTTGAAAATAAGGCGAGTTTTCTCAGGCTCGTAACTTTTTATGGGTTAGATGAAACTTGATGAAACCGATATATTTAAAATCAGTATAAAAATCCGATTCTTTTGATGTATCTATTGGTATCGAAATACCGTTTTTTAGAATTTCGGTTACTATTAAGACGAGTCGCTTTTACTATTCAGTTCGTTACCACGAAATGTTGGATAAGTTAATATGGACTAAAGTTCGTTCTTTAATGTAATCTCTTCCTACACCTCCTCTTCCGTGGCTTTGCCCGACTGGACAAGGTATTTTACTGCAGAGAAGCAAATTTTCAAAAGATCCTTGTCTAACATAAATACTTGACTTTTCTCTCTCAATTTTAACTTTTCCATACAACTGGTCTATTAAATACCTTTGCTTTTCTCTTTTCATGATACTATGCCTTGTTTTTGTGTAGTACTATTATCTTTAACTTACTTGAAGCTTGATTGGATAAAGCCATTAATGTTTCAGCTTTGTAGTCTTACGGGTCCTTATATTATAAGAGACGAAACTCAAACAATCAAGTAGCTAACTAAGTCCAATGTATTGACTGGTTTGTTATTTCAGTGATTGTCTTTTAATGTAAAAATATAAATACTGTAATCTTAACTATAGTGAAGTTGCGTATAGAAGTTAGTATAGGGAAGAGTTTGATCTTTATTAAATTCTAGCTAAAATAATGAAGATAATGTGAATGTACCACAGGGTTCAGTTTCTTTGGACTTGAGTTCGTTTTTTAACTATAAATACAAACAGAAAAAAGCCTACGGCTTTTTCTTCTTTTAAATAGTAAGAGATGAAACTCAAACAATCAATTAGTAGCTAACAAAGTCCAATGTATGGAATGGTTTGTTATTTCAGTGATCATCTTTTAATGTAAATTTACTAACCTATACTATAGTTAAGTGGCCTATATAATTTAGTATAGGCAAGAGGTCGTTCTTTATTATAATTTTAAGAACTATGGGTTTTTATATTTCTTAACATTGGACGTGATCGTCTCTTACTAGGTTGCTAGCTACCGCTGCAACCCGGATCTAATGATGTACTTTTGTTTTGATCTGACTCTATTTTTAGGAGTTTTGGGTTTTTATATTTCTTAGCATTGGACTGATCGTCTATTACTAGGTTGCTAGCTACTGCTGCAACCCAAATTCACATATATATTTATTTATGAGAGGCAGCCTGGCCGAGTGGTCCAAGGCACTGGTGTTAGCCACCAGTCTCTTCAGAGGCGTGGGTTCAATTCTTACAGCTGGTATACGATTATGTTTGAAAGACTGCAGTGTGAAAATACATCAAATGCAGTTTTTGGTGGAAAAATTTATTCTCTTTTAGAAATAATTTATTTTAGTTACTATAGATTTTTAACCCAAATAATTTCCTTTAAAATGAGCTATTGAACAACCCTCTACGATGTTCCAGTGCCAAGCTATCTCTGGATACAAAAAAAGAAAAAAAAAGAAAAAAAGAAAAAAATATCCCGTTTAGGCAGAATGTTGTAGTAGCTGCCACTTTTCTTGATTTTCAAGCCAATATATTTCCCTTGCTGTTCAAGCCAAGGGACAGAAATTTTACTATGCAGGGGTTTCGGACAAGGCGGTTCTAATGGTGTACTTTTTGTTTTGATCTGACTCTTTTTTTAAGAACTATGGGTTTTATATTTCTTAACATTGGACGTGATCGTCTCTTACTAGGTTGCTAGCTACCGCTGCAACCCGGATATATGCAACCCGGATCTCAAACAATCAAGTAGCTAGCTAATTTCAATGTATGCAATTGTTTGTTATTCCAATGATCGTCTTTTGATGTAATAAAAAGCTTCCAAGGTATGAACCGGCAACTGTGGAACAGTTTACAGATGTAATGGGGAATCTTATACATCACTGTGAATATATGTAGGCATAATTGTCCTTTACTTAGTTTCAGCTTAAATTCGATGATCGAGACTTTATGCACTAAGTTATGACGTCATTGATCAATATTGTAAATAGAAAATTCAGTTTTTCGTAAAAAATAATTAATTAAAAAAATAAGTACAAATAGCGCTAGATCTAGATATTTCCTTTAAAATGAGCCATTGAACAACTCTCTACGATGTTCCAGTGCCAAGCTATCTGTGGAAAAGAAAGAAAGAAAAAAATATCCCGTTTTTGGAGAATAACGTGATTAACGTCAATTTTCTTGATTTTCAAGCCAATATATTTTCTTTGTTATTCAAGCCAAAGGGCGGTAAGTTTCCATTATAGGGGTTTCGGACAAGGCGGTTCTAATTTTGTACTTTCTGTTTTGATCTGACTCTTTTTTTAGGAGTTAAGGGTTTTTATATTTCTTAACATTGGACGTGATCGTCTCTTACTAGGTTGCTAGCTACCGCTGCAACCCGGATATATAACGTAAAAAGTGAATGGAATATTTTTATAATAAAGAACGACCTCTTTCCTATACTAAATTTTATAGGCCACTTAACTATAGTATAGGCTAGTACAGTTATTATATTTAAGGTCATCCGGGTTGCAGCGGTAGCTAGCAACCTAGTAAGAGACGATCACGTCCAATGTTAAGAAATATAAAAACCCCTAACTCCTGAGAAAAGAGTCAGATCAAAACAAAAATTACACCATTAGAACCACCTTGTCCAAAACCGCTATTAAGGAAACTTATCAGTCTTTGGCTTGAATAATAAAGAAAATATATTGGCTTGAAAATCAAGAAAATTGACTTTAACCACGTTATTCTCCACAAACGGGATATTTTTTTCGTTCCGCTTGATTTTCCTCCTCAACTAGCTGGGCACTGGAAAATCATAGAGAGCTGTATAATAGCTCATTTTAAAGGAAATTGCAACATCTAGTCACTTTTTTAATTTAAAATAAAATACTTTTTATAGTAGAATCAATTTTGTCAAAAAAATTACATTTTTGATATATTTTCATACTGAAGTCTTTTCAAAGATATTTGAATTTTGAAGCAATCAAATCCTGGTTGCAGCGGTAGCTAGCAACCTAGTAAGAGACGATTACGTCCAATGTTAAGAAATATAAAAACCCCTAACTCCTGAGAAAAGAGTCAAATCAAAACAAAAATTAAACCATTAGAACCACCTTGTCCAAAACCCCTATTAAGGAAACTTATCACTCTTTGGCTTGAGTAACAAAGAAAATATATTGGCTTGAAAATCAAGAAAATTGACTTTAACCACGTTATTCTCCACAAACGGGAAATTTTTTTCTTTCCGCTTGATTTTCCTCCTCAACTAGCTGGGCACTGGAAAATCATAGAGAGCTGTATAATAGCTCATTTTAAAGGAAATTGCATCATCTAGTCACTTTTGTAATTAAAAATAAAATACTTTTTAAAGTAGAATCAATTTTGTCAAAAAAATTGCATTTTTGATGTATTTTCATACTGCAGTCTTTTCAAAGATATTTGAATTTTGAAGCAATCAATCCGGGTTGCAGCGGTAGCTAGCAACCTTGTAAGAGACGATCACGTCCAATGTTAAGAAATATAAAAACCCATAGTTCCTAACAGAGGAGTCAGATCAAAACAAAAAGTACACCAGAAATTATATAGAAATTATTACGTATATTAGGGGGGTTGCCCCCTCCTGAGCACCTCACTCTTCACGCTACAGTTTTTCGGCCCTTTAAAAAAAGCTACCTATTGTTCTAATATATGACCCTTGTGTTTCAGCTGTTTTTAATTGTCAGTTATTGTAATTTAGGAGCTATGGGTTTTTGTATTTCTTAACATTGGACGTGATTGTCTCTTACTAGGTTGCTAGCTACCGCTGCAACCTGGATCTTACTAGGTTGCTAGCTACCGCTGCAACCCGGATTTGTGCTATATCATTACAAACAGGAAAAATCTTACGGCTTTTTCTTCTTTGAAATAGTAAGAGACGAACATCAAGTAACTACCCCTGGAACCACCATATATCCGTTACTATGGATGAGAGATCGTTCTTTACTGTAATTCTATGCTATATTATTACAAACAGGAAAAAGCCTACGGCTTTTTCTTCTTTGAAATAGTAAGAGACGAACCACAAGCAAACAAGTAGCTAACTAAGTCCAATGTATTCAGTGGTATGTTATTCCAATGATCGTCTTTTAATGTAAGTCTCTTACTAGGTTGCTAGCTACCGCTGCAACCCGGATTTTTTTAATTTTCGTTAAAATGAGCCATTAAACAACTCTCTACGATGTCCCAGTGTCAAGCTATCTGTCGATTTACTAACCTATGCTAAAATTAAGTGGCGTATAAAATTTAGTATAGGCAAGAGGTCGTTCTTTATTATATATCTTTTAGTGGAAAATTTTAATATATTTAGCTTAAATATAATAACTGTAGTAGCCTATACTATAATTAAGTGGCCTATAAAATTTAGTATAGGCAAGAGGTCGTTCTTTATTATAAAATTAAATTGCTTACTATTGCCTAGAGTTAGTTGTTTACAATATCGTAACAATTTATTTTTTGATAATAATTAGTTTTGTTAATTACAAAAGGTTTCTATATACAATAATTTCCATTAAAATTAGCCATTAGACAGCTCTTTATTATGACCAAGAACTGTTTGATTTAATAATTCAATTAATATGGGTTACAATTCATTCCTTATTGTAATTCTATTCACGTCATAGCTCTAATATAAAACTATGATGACATTCATTATTTATCTAGTAGGGTTTCAGACAAGGTAATTACCAGTCTCTTCGGAGGCGTGGGTTCAAATCTTACCGCTGGTATACGATTATGTTTGAAAGACTGCAGTGTGAAAAGACATCGAAAATGCAGTTTTTGGTGGAAAAATTTATTCTCTTTTAGAAATAATTTATTTTAGTTACAATATGTTTTTAACCCAATTAATTTCCTTTCAAATGAGCTATTGAACAACCCTCTACGATGTTCCAGTGCCAAGCTATCTCTGGAAACAAAGAAAAAAAGAAAAAAAGAAAAAAATATCCTGTCTAGGAAGACTGTTGTAGTAGCTACCACTTTTCTTGATTTTCAAACCAATATATTTCCTTTTCTGTTCAAGCCAAGGGACAGAAAGTTTCCTATACAGGGGTTTCGGACAAGGCGGTTCTAATGGTGTACTTTTTGTTTTGATCTGACTCCTTTTTTAGGAACTATGGGTTTTTATATTTCTTAACATTGGACGTGATCGTCTCTTACTAGGTTGCTAGCTACCGCTGCAACCCGGATGCTAGCGCGCGGAGTTTGATAATAAACTGATTACACACAGGAAAAAGCCTACGGCTTTTTCGTCTTTGAAATAGTAAGAGACGAGTCTCAAATAATCAAGTAGCTATCTAATTCCAAATGTATGCACTTTTTTGTTATTCCAATGATCATTTTTTATTGTAACTAGGTTTCAGCCATCTCTACAGCCATGACACTATTGGAAATTACATAATACCTATTTATGTTTCAGTTAACATGGGCAAGGTGTCGTTCTTTATTGTAAAATAACCTATACTATAATTAAGTGGCGTATAAAATTTAGTATTGGCAAGAGGTCGTTCTTTATTATAATATCTGCTCGCAACTGTCACAATGCATTGTGGGGTATACATCCCTGATGTTAGCTACCTTATCAAGGCTCTCACCAAATAATTTTATTATTGTATTTTCATCCACAGAAACTCTAATATTGCTATCACCGTAGAGGACGTCTTGACTATTACGACAGATTCTACTTGACACTTCTTCTAAATAATGACTTAATTCCTTGACTTTTAGTAGATTAATATTTTGTATAATCTTAGATTTTGATACTGCCTTATATACGCTATTATTGAAACAGGTCAAGACAGGATAATGTGGAGCTAGTGCCCTTAGAGAACGCAAAAGGCTCTGACATCCCTCATTTGGGCTGCAGTATAACGAATGCCCATGCTTTCTTGTGTCCCTGTAATTGATATCACAATAATCCAATTCGCCAAGGTAGAAATTAACCACTTTGTCAGTTGAAAAGTTTAATGCTATATTATTTTCAAAGATATCAAAAAGAATTTGACATAATTCAATATCCGTCGGATAGAGCTTGCAGATATCAGGGTGACATTGCCAAGTAATCTGCTGCCCAATTTTTGGTTTTGAATGTTTACTCAGATTGTTATAGGTGACTCCAGCCATCATAATTTCCTTGTCAGATCTAGTTTCAGAGCATTTTTCAATAGTTGTCTCGTACTTTCCAGGACAGTTTGTTCTGCTACACAGAGTAGTTTTTGCCAAATATTCAGTAGAACTAAAAGAACTGTTTAAAACACAGTTAGAAACACTTTTTTCTTGAGTCGGTGTTCCAGGAATTTGTTCTAAATCATTAGTCTTACAAACACATATACTAATAACCCTAACAGGCTCGTTTTCGCCATAATTGAAAAACATTGCTTTTCCTTCGCTGTTGATAGGTATGCTTGTATATATATTTTTATTGCTGCTACATAAACTGCTATTGCTCCTTCCAAAATTAATATACGAATTTTCTAAGAAGTACGCCTCCGTATATTCACTGTGTTGTCGAACATTTTCCATTGCATCAATAAACTGTTCCGCAGTTGCCAATCCTTACCTTGGCAGCTTTTCGTTAAACTGACAACATTTCTTTTGGATATTACTATGAAGCTTTGCCAAAGCATTCCTAGCCGACTTTTCAACAGCATCTCTACGATGACTGGAACAACTCTCTACGATGTTCCAGTGCTAAGCTATCTGTGGAAAAGAAGAAAGAAAGAAAAAAATATCCCGTTTGTGGAGAATAACGTGGTTGAAGTCGATTTTCTTGATTTTCAAGCCAATATATTTTCTTTGTTATCCAAGCCAAAGGGCGGTAAGCTTCCCTTTTAGGAGTTTCAGACAACGCGGTTCTAATGGTGTACTTTTTGTTTTGATCTGACTCTTTTTTTAGGAGTTAGGGGTTTTTATATTTCTTAACATTGGATGTGATCGTCTCTTACTAGGTTGCTAGCTACCGCTTCAACCCGGATCTTCTTTGGAGTAGTAAGAGACAACTCTCAAAGAATTAGGTAGCTAACTAAGTTCATTGTATAAAATGTTCTATTCTTCTGATGATCGTCTTTTAATAACTTTACCGCGAACTGTTTGATTCTTGTTGAAATCAAAAATGCAGTTTCTAGTGTAAAAATTTATTCTGTTTTACAAATAATTTTTTTAGTTATAAAAGGTTTTTAACCCCTTTAATTGCCATTATAATGAGCCATTGAACAACTCTCTACGATGTTCCAGTGGCAAGCTATCTGTGGAATTACTAACCTATACTTTTATAATTAAGTGGCGCATAAAATTTAGTATAGGCCAAAGGCCGTTCTTTATTATACAAAATTAATATACGAATATTCTAAGAAGTACACCACCGTACATTCACTGTTTTGTCAAATATTTTCCATTGCATTTATAAACTGATCCAATGTTGCAAGTCCAAACCTCGGAAGCTTTTCATTAAACTGACAACATTTCTTTTGGATTTTACTATGAAGTCTTGCCAGAGCATTTCTAGCCTACTTTTCAACAGCATCTGCTCTTTCAAAGAGAATTTTAATCAGTCATTTTGAATACTTTTCGTGATCCTGGTTAAACAAACGTAAAATGTTTCTCAATTTACGAAGATCAGGCTGCATTTTTGCCATCTTCTAGTATTTTTGATTGTAATTTTTCCATTTGTCCGAATGCGTTCTTCGGTACAACCTTCCAAAGGTTTTAATTTTTTAATTATAGCTTTTGTCACCCCAGTATTTACCTATTATTCTATTAGCAACTTTTTTCTAATGTTTGTTTCGGTAATCTTTATCATTATCATACATTTCCTTGCTCTTTTGTTTGGCTGTCTAAATTTTTGCATGTCTATAAACTTCATCATTATAATACTGTTGTTTGTCACTATCGATTTTCTTTATCTCGATACGCCTTGTCGGTTGAATACCTTTGCTTTTCTCTTTTCAAGATGCTATCTCTGTTTTTTGTGTAGTACTGTTTTTTTTAATTACGTATAACATGCTTAGAAGAACTCTTATAACTATACAGGAATTTCGGACAAGGCGGTTCTAATGGTGTAATGGTGTACTTTTTATTCCAATGATCGTCTTTTATATCAGTTACTATGGGAGAGAGATCGTTCTTTACTTTAATTTATTATTACCAAGAACTGTTTGATTTAATAATTCAGGTACTATGGGTTACAATTCGTTCCTTATTGTAACTTTTTTAGGAGCTAAGGGTTTTTATATTTATTAATATTGGACGTGATCGTCTATTACTAGATTGCTAGCTACCGCTGCAACCCGGATTATTGCTACCCACCGCTGTAACCTGGGCTACTAACAAACAGGAAAAACCCTACGGCTTTTTCTTCTTTGAAATAGTAAGAGACGAGCCTACAATAGCTGAACTAAGTCCAATGTATGCAATGGTTTGTTATTCCAATGATCGTCTTTTAATGTAAAATTATTCTAATGATCGTCTTTTAATGTAATTATTTTAGTTACTATAGATTTTTAACCCAATTAATTTCCTTTAAAATGAGCCATTGAACAACTATCTACGATTTCCAGTGCCAAGCTATCTCTGGATACAAAAGAAAAAAAAATATCCCGTTTAGGCAGAATGTTGTAGTAGCTGCCACTTTTCTTGATTTTCAAGCCAATATATTTCCCTTGCTGTTCAAGCCAAGGGACAGAAAGTTTACTATACAGGGGTTTCGGACAAGGCGGTTCTAATGGTGTACTTTTTGTTTTAATCTGACTCCTTTGTTAGGAACTATGAGTTTCTATATTTCTTAACATTTGACATGATCGTCTCTTACTAGGTTGCTAGCTACTGCTGCAACCCGGATTCACATATATAGTTATGAGAGGCAGCCTGGCCGAGTGGTCAAGGGTGCTCGTGTTAGCCACCAGTCTCTTCGGAGGTGTGGATTCAAGTCTTACCGCTGGTAAATGATTATGGTTTATGTACAAAAATCAAATATTTTTGAAAAGACTGCAGTATGAAAGACATCAAAAATTCAGTTTTAGTGGAAAAATCTATTCTCTTTTATAAATAAATTATTTTAGTTACAAAATATTTTCAACCCAATTAATTTCCTTTAAAATGAGCCATTGAACAACTCTCTACGATGTTGCAGTGCCAAGCTATCTGTGGAAAAGAAAAAAAAAAGAGAAAAAAAATATCCCGTTTAGGCAGAATGTTGTAGTAGCTGCCACTTTTCTTGATTTTCAAGCAAATATATTTCCCTTGCTGTTCAAGCCAAGGGACAGAAAGTTTTCTATATAGGGGTTTCGGAGAAGGCGGTTCTTTTGGTGTACTTTTTGTTTTGATCTGACTCCTTTTTTAGGAGCTATGGGTTTTTATATTTCTTAACATTGGACTTGATCGTCTCTAACTAGGATGCTAGCTACCGCTGCAACCCGGATTTATACTTTATCAAAATTTCCTTTTTTAGAGTTTTAGTTATAATTGAGACGGGTCGCTCTTACACAACAGGTCACTACCACGAACTGTTTGATTACTGTGGACTAAAGTTCGTTCCTTAATGTAATCTTTATTATAATCATTGCTGTATCATTAACTAGTATAGGCTTATTTAGTATAGGAAAGAGTTCGTTCTTTATTATAATTATCTCTTTTAAATAAAATTTTCTGATATTTCAGGATGTTAGCTTTATTTTTTAAAATTTTAAAATTAGTTTTGTTTTATGCTAGGTTTTAGATACTCGACACGGGATTTTGTGTACTTAATAATTTTAAACCTTGAAAAAATATGGTCTAACGCGAGTGGAAAAAAAGAAAGAATAACCAAAAAAAAATATCAAAATAGGGCAATCCAAATTTCTACTAGTAGAAAACTTTACTACATAAAAATAAAGCTAACATCCTGAAATATCAGAAAAGTTTATTTAAAAGAGATAAAAATGCCACCGAACGCAATAAAGCTCGAGAACGCGTAAGGATTGCTACTAAGATGTCTTGTGATCCAGGATTTAAGAAAATGAAATATGACAGAGGAAAACAGAGGTATCTTACGGATCAGGGGTATCGAGAAGGGAAAAATTAGACAGCCAAACAAAAGAGCAAGGAACGGTATGATAGCGATATAGATTATCGAAACGAACATAAGAAAAAAGTTGCTACCAGAATAATGGGTAGATACTGGGGTGACAAAAGCTATAATGAAAAAATTAAATTCTCTGCGAGGTTGTACCGAAGAACGCATAAGGACAAAGGGAAAAATTACATTCAGAAATACAAGAAGATGGCAAAAATGCAGGCTGATCTTTGTAAATTGATTACATTAAAAGACGATCACTGAAATAACAAACCATTCCATACATTGGACTTAGTTAGCTACTTGATTGTTTGAGTTTCGTCTCTTACTATTTAAAAGAAGAAAAAGCTGTAGGCTTTTTCCTGTTTGTATTTATAGTTACATTAAAGAACGATCTTCAGTCTATATCCGGGTTGCAGTGGTAGCTAGCAACCTGGTGAGAAACGATCACGTCCAATGTTAAGAAATATAAAAACCATAACTCCTTAAAAAAGAGTCAGATCAAAACAAAAAATACACCATTAGAACCGCCTTGTCCAAAACCCCTGTATAGGAAACTGTCTGTCCCTTGGCTTGAATAGCATCCGGGTTGCAGCGGTAGCTAGCAACCTAGTAAGAGACGATCACCTCCAATGTTAAGAAATATAAACCCCCCCAACTCCTAAAAAAGAGTCAGATCAAAACAAAAAGTACACCATTAGAACCGCCTTGTCCGAACCCTCTATAAAGGAAACTTACCGCCCTTTGGCTTGAATAACAAAGAAAATATATTGGCTTGAAAATCAAGAAAATTGACATTTACCACGTTATTCTCCACAAACGGGATATTTTTTTTCTTTCCGCTTGATCTTTCTGCTCAGCTAGCTGGGCACTTGAAAATCATAGAGATCTTTATAATAACTAATTTTACAGGAAATTGCAACATCTAGTCACTTTTGTAATTAAAAATAAAATACTTTTTAAAGTAGAATCAATTTTGTCAAAAAAATTGCATTTTTGATGTATTTTCATACTGCCGTCTTTTCAAAGATATTTGAATTTTGAAGCAATAAAACAGTCCATGGTAATGAACTCTATAGTAATAATAGCTACTTGTCTCAATAGTAACCGAAACTCCTGGAACCAAAATTTTCTTTTTTGGCTTAATCGCTAAAATTATTATGTAAACTGCAAAAATATTTATGATGCCTAATCAGTAATAGTAATTTTTGAATTTAAACAACAAAAATACAAGAAAATTCTAAAATTAGTTTTGCTTTTTGTCTCCTGGAAGTAAATTTTTTTTCATCTCGGTTCAAATTTATTATTGTATCCTGTAACCAAACTTTTTTTGGTTTGTAACCCGTAAAGTACATATCTCCATATTATTGTCACATAATTTCAATTATTTTAGTTTTCAGTCCAGAATCGCTAAACTTATTATGTAAAATGCAAAAATATTTATGGTGTCTAACCAATAATACTAATTTTGTAATTCAAACAAGAGAAATACCTGAAAATTTTAAAATTAGTTTTGTTTTATGCTAGGTTTTAGATACTCGACACGGGATTTTGTGTACTTAATAATTTTAAACATTGAAAAAATATGGTCTCACGCGAGTGGAAAAAAAGAAAGAATAACCAAAAAAAATATCAAAATAGAGCAATCCAAATTTCTACTAATAGAAAACTTTACTACATAAAAAAATAAAGCTAACATCCTGAAATATCAGAAAAGTTTATTTAAAAGAGATAAAAATGCCACCGAACGCAATAAAGCTCGAGAACGCGTAAGGATTGCTACTAAGATGTCTTGCGATCCAGGATTTAAGAAAATGAAATATGACAGAGCAAAACAGAGGTATCTTGCGGATCAGGGGTATCGAGAAGGGAAAAATTAGACAGCCAAACAAAAGAGCAAGGAACGGTATGATAACGATATAGATTATCGAAATGAACATAAGAAAAAAGTTGCTACCAGAATAATGGGTAGATACTGGGGTGACAAAAGCTATAATGAAAAAATTAAATTCTCTGCGAGGTTGTACCGAAGAACGCATAAGGACAAAGGGGAAAATTACATTCAGAAATACAAGAAGATGGCAAAAATGCAGGCTGATCTTCGTAAATTGAGAAACATTTTACGCATGTTTTATCGGGATCACGAAAAGTATTCAAAATTACAGATTAAAATTCTCTTTGAAAGAGCGGATGCTTTTGAAAAGTCGGCTAGAAATGCTTTGGCAAAGCTTCATAGCAATATTCAAAAGAAATGTTGTCAGTTTAACGAAAAGCTTCCAAGGTATGGATTGGCAATTGCGGAACAGTTTATAGATGCAATGGAAAATGTTCGACAATACAATGAATATACGGAGGCATACTTCTTAGAAAATTCGTATATTATTTTTGGAAGGAGCAATTGCAGTTTATGTAGCAGCAATAAAAATATATATACAAGCATACCTATCAACAGCGAAGGAAAAGCAATGTTTTTCCATTATGGCGAAAACGAGCCTGTTAGGGTTATTAGTAAATGTGTTTGTAAGACTAATGATTTAGAACAAATTCCTGGAACACCGACTCAAGAAAAAAGCATTTCTAACTGTGTTTTAAACAGTTCTTTTAGTTCTACTGAATATTTGGAAAAAAATTCTCTGTGTAGTAGAACAAACTGTCCTGAAAAGTACGAGACAACTATTGAAAAATGCTTTAAAACTAGATCTGACAAAGAAATTATGATGGCTGAAGTCACCTATAACAATCTGAGTAAACATTCAAAACCAAAAATTTGGCAGCAGGTTACTTGTCAATGTCACCCTGATATCTGCAAGCTCTATCCGACGGATATTGAATTATCTAAAATTCTTTTTGATATCATTGAAAATAATATAGCATTAAAATTTTCAACTGACAAAGTGGTTAATTTCTACCTTGGCGGCTTGGATTATTGTGAAATCAATTACAGGGACACAAGAAAGCATGGGCATTCGTTATACTGTAGCCCAAATGAGGGATGTCAGAGCTATTTGCGTTCTCTAAGGGCACTAGCTTCACATTTTCCTGTCTTGAACTATTTCATTAATAGCGTATATAAGGCAGTATCAAAATGTAAGATTAGACAACAAATTAATCTACTGAAAGTCGAGGGCTCTTACAAGGAACTAAGTCATTATATAGAAGAAGTGTCAAGTATTATAATAAAGATCGAACTCTTCCCTATACTAACTTGCATACGCAACTTCACTATAGTTAAGATTACAGGTATTTATATTATGCATCCTTATAAATTATAAAAGGTTCAAATGTTCGAAAATTATAGAGTTAAAAATTTTCCCACACCGGGAATCGAACCCGACCCTGATAAGTGAAAGTTAACTATCCTAGCCACTAGACCATATGGAACCATAAAGAAGTATGATTTAAGAGCCATATGCATATTATTATTTCACCATACCAATTATAATATTACATTAAAGAAAGATCTTCAGTCCATAGTAACTGGAGTGTTATAAGGAACCATTAAATAGATGATGCTTACAGTAATTCAATTCAATTCAATTCAATTCAATTTATTCTAATAAAAACATAACACAAACATTAATAACAATAAATATCCTATAATATAACTTTTTAAGTACTAATAGAAAAAAAAATTAAAGTAACACTGAAAGAGAAAAAAAAAAAAATATAATAATAAAAAATGGCTAATTAGAGCAAATTTGTTAAAAATTGAAATATTAAATTATACCATCAAGTTTCTTTAAATTTTTATAAAACTTGCAGAAACTTGTGGATATTTCAACACTGGAGGGAATTTTGTTCCATTGAATAATATATTTGTAAATGGGAGATTGCTGGGCAGCACTAGAAACGCATTTAGGAATTTTAAATGCTCTATTGGATGAACAGAGACAATGGGCTTCCGAATTATTAATATTATAATAGGTTAGGAGTTGAGGTGGAAGATTATTCTGGAAAGCAGAGTAAGCAAGCGATAAATTTAGTTTTTGTATGATTTGATCAAATGGAGCTATTCCAAAATCTGAATACAAATCACGAGTTGGATATAGACGGGGAAGCCGAAAAACTGCTTTAATGGCGCGGTTTTGGGCAAATTTGAGTTTTTTAATGAAGGACCGTTTTGTATTTCCCCAAACTGATCCGCAATAAGACAGGTAAGGAAAAATAAAGGACTGAGAGAGGGTAACTAGGATGTCCGGAGGAAGAAAATAATTCACACGGTTAATCATAGCTACTTGTCTCAAAATTATTGCTGTTATGTAAGAAATATGATTAGAGAATGACAAGCATGAGTCAATAAATACACCAAGAAACTTGGCAACCTCCACTTGTGGGATGGTGTCGGAGGAGTACCTGAGACCAAGAGCAGGTTGAATAACGTCTTTGTTGTAGGGGGTTCTGAATAACACTATTTGACTTTTTTGCTATTAATGGTCATGTTATTCGTAAGGCCCCACGCCTGGACTCTGTTCAGAAGGACTTGGGCAGAGGTTACTGCCAATGGTAGATTGGTGTCAGTGATGAAGAAGTTGCTGTCATCAGCAAATAATACAGGATGCACTGAAGGGCCCAGGTCTATAACAAGATCATTGATATACAGGAAAAATAAAATAGGGCCTAGAACGGAGCCTTGCGGGACACCCCTCCAAACAGGTAAGGGCTGAGAGGATACTCCACCCAGGCTCACACTCTGTACCCTTCCAGATAGATAAGAATCAAACCAAGAGAGGGGAACACCACGAATACCGTAGCTATTTAATTTACTTATTAAAATACTATGATCGACCATGTCAAAGGCCTTAGAAAAATCCAAAAATAAGCCCAATACAGTTTTTTTAAGGTCGAGTTGTGAGCGTATGAACTGTGTGGCGTCAATTAGAGCATGAGAAGTTGAGAATTTCGGCCTAAAGCCATATTGGTGAGGAGAAATCAAGGATACGGAATGCTGACTGTCAAACAGAAAGGGAGACAGACGTCTGAAGATGATTCTCTCGAGCACTTTGGATATAACAGGAAGAATTGAGATTGGACGATAATTACCTATCTCAGTTGGATCGCCCTTTTTAAGAACTGGAATAACTATGGCTGACTTTAGTAAATCAGGGAAAACTCCGTGGGTTAAAGATAGGTTGGCAATATGCTTGATGGGCTCGTAGACAAAAGGAGATATGGTCTTCAGGAGCTTATTACTTAATCCAAAACAGTCAGGAGTAAAACTATTAGGGAGAGAACCGATGATTTGAAGTACCTCATTGCTATCAGTTGGGCAGAAAAACATGGATCTAAAATTGAAGCAAGGGAATACAGCCTGTGAGGAGGAGCGGGAGTCAGTATGAGGAACATTCGAAAAATAATTATTAAATGCATCAGGTGCATGTAAAGGGTCAAGTAATCTACCATTTTTGTCTTTAAGGCGAATAGGTATAGACTTTGATTTTCTATTTTTTGAAAGTATATCATTAATGGTGGACCATATCTTTTTCAGATTTCCTTTGCAATTGAGAATTTTTGTATAATAATAATTTTTCTTCGCTTCACGGATGAGTTTAGTGTATAAGTTTTTATAATGTTTATAATTAGATAGGTCAATATCACTACGGGTCTTACAGGCTAACTTATATAATTTGTTTTTACGATATGAGGAGACAATGAGGCTATGTGACATCCAGGGGCAAATAGGGATATTTTTCCGGTTAGGTTTACGAATAGGAAAAGTTGAATGGATAATCTCACTTAGCCATTGCGCAAAACCATTTGTGGCAGAATTTACCTCGTGACAATTTAAGACATCGGACCAGTCAGTGGTTCTTAGGCAATCGATGAAATGGTTTATATTTGCAGAACTGTAGTTTCGAGTAGGTGTTGGGATATTAATTCTAGACCGTAGAGGTAGTGGTTGCGAAGGTAGAGACAAGTATTACAAGTATTACATATAATCAAATGTTACTGTTTACAATGCGTTGAAAAGATATTAAAAAACTATCATTGTTACAATAAGGAACGAACTGTAACCCATAGTAACTTAAGTATTAAATCAAACAGTTTGTGGTTATAATAATGAGTGTAATGGCTAATTTTAAAGGAAACTGCTGCATATAAGAACCTTTTATAATTAATTACATTAAAAGACCCTCATTGGAATAATAATCAATTACATACATTTGAATTAGTTAGCTATTTGATTGTTTGATGTTCGTCTCTTACTATTTCAAAGAAGAAAAAGCCGTAGGCTTTTTCCTGTTTGTAATCAGTTCATTATCCAGGTTGCAGTGGTAGCTATAAACTTTCATAAAGGACCCATATAGTTCATCATAAATGGTATTTTTACATTAAAGGATTAGCTATAGCACATAGTAACTGGAATCCGGGTTGCAACAGTAGTTATAATAAAGAACGAATATAAAGTTGTAAAGATACAAAGTGATTAAATTTTCTCGTATTATATTATAATATATAACGTAAAAAGTGAATGGAATATTTTCCGGTTGCAGCGGTAGCTAGCAACCTAGTAAGAGACGATCACGTCCAATGTTAAGAAATATAAAAACCCATAGTTCTTAATTATAATAAAGAACGACCTCTTTCCTATACTAAATTTTATAGGCCACTTAACTATAGTATAGGCTAGTACAGTTATTATATTTAAGGTCATCCGGGTTGCAGCGGTAGCTAGCAACCTAGTAAGAGACGATCACGTCCAATGTTAAGAAATATAAAAAACCCTAACTCCTGAGAAAAGAGTCAGATCAAAACAAAAATTACACCATTAGAACCACCTTGTCCAAAACAGCTATTAAGGAAACTTATCAGTCTTTGGCTTGAATAACAAAGAAAATATATTGGCTTGAAAATCAAGAAAATTGACCACTAGCTGGGCACTGGAAAATCATAGAGAGCTGTATAATAGCTCATTTTAAAGGAAATTGCAACATCTAGTCACTTTTGTAATTTAAAATAAAACACTTTTTATAGTAGAATCAATTTTGTCAAAAAAATTACATTTTTGATATATTTTCATACTGAAGTCTTTTCAAAGATATTTGAATTTTGAAGCAATCAAATCCGGGTTGCAGCGGTAGCTAGCAACCTAGTAAGAGACGATCACGTCCAATGTTAAGAAATATAAAAACCCCTAACTCCTGAGAAAAGAGTCAAATCAAAACAAAAATTACACCATTAGAACCACCTTGTCCAAAACCCCTATTAAGGAAACTTATCACTCTTTGGCTTGAATAACAAAGAAAATATATTGGCTTGAAAATCAAGAAAATTGACTTTAACCCCGTTATTCTCCACAAACTGGAAATTTTTTCTTTCCGCTTGATTTTCCTCCTCAACTAGCTGGGCACTGGAAAATCATAGAGAGCTGTATAATAGCTCATTTTAAAGGAAATTGCAACATCTAGTCACTTTTTTAATTTAAAAATAAAATACTTTTTATAGTAGAATCAATTTTGTCAAAAAAATTACATTTTTGATATATTTTCATACTGAAGTCTTTTCAAAGATATTTGAATTTTGAAGCAATCAAATCCTGGCTGCAGCGGTAGCTAGCAACCTAGTAAGAGACGATTACGTCCAATGTTAAGAAATATAAAAACCCCTAACTCCTGAGAAAAGAGTCAAATCAAAACAAAAATTAAACCATTAGAACCACCTTGTCCAAAACCCCTATTAAGGAAACTTATCACTCTTTGGCTTGAGTAACAAAGAAAATATATTGGCTTGAAAATCAAGAAAATTGACTTTAACCACGTTATTCTCCACAAACGGGAAATTTTTTCTTTCCGCTTGATTTTCCTCTTCAACTAGCTAGGCACTGGAAAATCATAGAGAGCTCGTATAATAGCTCATTTTAAAGGAAATTGCAATCATCTAGTCACTTTTGTAATTAAAAATAAAATACTTTTTAAAGTAGAATCAATTTTGTCAAAAAAATTGCATTTTTGATGTATTTTCATACTGCAGTCTTTTCAAAGATATTTGAATTTTAAAGCAATCAATCCGGGTTGCAGCGGTAGCTAGCAATCTAGTAAGAGACGATCACGTCCAATGTTAAGAAATATAAAAACCCATAGTTCCTAACAGAGGAGTCAGATCAGAACAAAAAGTACACCATTAGAGCCGCCTTGTCCAAGACCCCTGTATAGGAAACTTTCTGTCCCTTGGCTTGAACAGCAAGGGAAATATATTGGCTTGAAAATCAAGAAAAGTGGCAGCTACTAAAACATTCTGCCTAAACGGGATATTTTTTTCTTTTTTTCTTTTTTTCTTTTCCACAGATAGCTTGGCAATGGAACATCGTAGAGGGTTGTTCAATAGCTCATTTTAAAGGAAATTACAAAAAAGAACAAACTCTTGCCTATACAAACTTGTATAGTGGGTTATATAAAGGACCGATATAGTTCATCATAAATGGTATTTGTCAACTAGGTTTTTTTTATATAATTCGGGTTGCAGCGGTAGCTAGTAACCTAGTAAGAGACGACCACGCCCCATAGAAAAAACTAATCCGGGTTGCAGCGGTAGCTAGCAACCTCCGGGTTGCAGCGGTAGCTAGAAACCTAGTAAGAGACGATCACGTCCAATGTTAAGAATATTACATTAAAAGACGATCATTGGAATAACAAATCACTTTATGCATTCGAGTTAGTTATCCACTTGATTGTTTGAGGTTCGTCTCTTTCTTTTTCGCTACCACGATTACATTAAATGACGATCATTACTTGAGGTTCGTCTCTTACTATTTCAAAGAAGAAAAAGCCTTAGGCTTTTTCCTGTTTGTCTGGGTTGCAGGGGTAGCTAGCAACTTAGTAAGAGACGATCATGTCCAATGTTAAGAAATAAAAAGACCCATTGCTCCTAAAAAGGAGTCAGACCAAAACAAAAAGTACACCATTAGAACCGCATTGTCCGAGACCCATGTATAAGAAACTTTCAGTCATTTGGCTTGAACAGCAAGGAAACTATAATAGCTTGAAAATCAAGAAAATTGACTTTAACCACATTATTCTCCACAAACGGCATATTTTTTTTTTGTTTCTTTTCCACAGATAGCTTGGCAATGGAACATCGTAGAGAGTTTTTCAATATCTACATTTTAAAGGAAATTAATTGGGTTAAAAATTATAATAAAGAACGAACTCTTTCCTATACTAAATAAGCCTGTACTAGTTAATGATATAGCAATGATATCTGGGTTGCAGCGGTAGCTAGCAACCTAGTAAGAGACGATCACGTCCAATGTTAAGAAATATAAAAACCCATAACTCCTAAAAAAAAAATTCAGATCAAAACAAAAGTACACTATTAGAGCCGCCTTGTCCAAAACTTCTATATGGCAAACTTACCGTCCTTTGGCTTGAATAACAAAGAAAATATATTGCCTTGAAAATCAGGAAAATTGACTTTAACCACGTTATTCTCCACAAATGCATCTTTTTTTTCTTTCTTATTTTCCACAGATAGCTTGGCACTGGAACATCGTAGAGAGTTGTTCAATGGCTCATTTTAAAGGAAATTAATTAGGTTAAAAACTTTTTGTAACTAAAACAAATTATTTTGTCTTTTCATACTGCTGTCTTTTCATAGATATTTGATTTTTGAAGCAATCAAACAGTTCGGGGTAAAGTTGTATTTAAACTTTATATTCCATAGGTTACATAAAAAGACGATCATTGGAATAACAAATCATTGTATACATTCAATTTAGTTATCTACTTGATTGTTTGATTACATCAAAGAACAAACTTTAATCCTTTACATAAAGGATCGATCTAGTTCAATAAAAATCAGGATTATTGAAGTTTCATTGGTATCATGATTATAATAAAGAACGACCTCTTGCCTATACTAAATTTTATACGCCACTTAATTATAGTATAGGTTAGTAAATCCACAGATAGCTTGGCACTGGAACATCGTAGAGAGTTGTTCAATGGTTACATTAAAATCCGGTTTGCAGCGGTATTATAATAAAGAACTGACCTCTTGCCTACACTAAATTTTATACGCCACTTAATTATAGTATAGGTTAGTAATTCCACAGATAGCTTGGCACTGGAACATCGTAGAGAGTTGTTCAATGGCTCATTTTAAAAGAAATTAATGGGGTTAAAAATTATAATAAAGAACGACCTCTTACCTATATCAAATTTTATACGCCACTTAATTATAGTATAGGTTAGTAATTCCACAGATAGCTTGGCACTGGAACATCGTAGAGAGTTGTTCAATGGTTACATTAAAAGTTATAATAAAGAACGACCTCTTGCCTATACTAAATTTTATACACCACTTAATTATGGTATAGATTAGTAATTCCACAGATAGCTTGGCACTGGAACATCGTAGAGTTGTTCAATGGTTACATTAAAAGACGATCATTGGAATAACATACCACTGCATACATTGGACTTAGTTAGCTACTTGATTGCTTGAAGTTCGTGTCTTACTATTTTCAAAGAAGAAAAAGCCGTGGGCTTTTTCCTGTTTGTAATGATATAGCATAAAACGAAACTCAAGTTGTAACTGACGTCATCCTGGTTGTTATAGTATACAGGCTGCAGCGGTAGCTAGCAACCTAGTAAGAGACGATCACGTCCAATGTTAAGAAATATAAAAACCCATAACTCCTAAAAAAAAGTCAGATCAAAACTAAATTATATTAGTATTATTCTCCATGACCACACTGCTTTTTCTACGACGAAATCAACAAGAATTCCAAATGGGGATAGGTCCCTTTATTAGACAGTGAAACGAAAATATAAAACAAAGACTAAAAATTTCGATGAAACAGTCAGTCATCATCATCAGTAGAGTTACTCCTAGAGTAAGGACCGAAGTCTATCTCATAGTAACTGATACAACAGGGAAACGGAAAAGAGGTCTGAGGTGTATATGACGTCATTCTACTTATGAACTAACTCTCGCCTTTACTAACTTGCATAGGCAACTTAACTGTAGTTAATATTACAGTATTTATATTTTATAATAAAGAACGATAGACAGTGAAACGAAAATATAAAACAAAGACTCTAAATATTTCGATGAAACAGTCAGTCATCATCATCAGTAGAGTTACTCCTAGAGTAAGGACCGAAGTCTATCTCATAGTAACTGATACAACAGGGAAACGAAAAAGAGGTCTGAGGTGTATATGACGTCATTATAATTATGAACTAACTCTTGCCTATACTAACTTGCATAGGCAACTTAACTGTAGTTAATATTACAGTATTTATATTTTATAATAAAGAACGAACTCTTGCCTATAATAACTTATATAGGCATCCGGGTTGCAGCGGTAGCTAGCAACCTAGTAAGAGACGATCACGTCCAATGTTAAGAAATATAAAAACCCATAGTTCCTAACTAAGGAGTCAGATCAAAACAAAAAGTACACCATTAGAACCGCCTTGTCCGAAACCCCTGTATAGTAAACGTTCTGTCCCTTGGATCAAAACAAAAGTACATCATTAGAACTACCTTGTCTGAAACCCTACTAGATAAATAATGAATGTCATCATAGTTTTATATTAGAGCTATGACGTGAATAGAAAAACACGAAATTATATTGTTGTTTCTGAAGACGTCATGAAATAATACCATTGCGCCTTGACGTCAAGAAATAAAATCATTACGCCGTGACGTCATAATTACTATATAAGAAACGTCAAAACTGTAAATGGTCTCATTCATGAATACATAATGGTTAGATCAAAGCAAGCTACACGCAAGTTAAAAAAAAACAGTACTACAAAAAAAACAGAGATAGTATCTTGAAAAGAAAAAAGCAAAGGTATTCAACCTACCAGGCGTATCGAGAAGTAATAATTGAGAGAGAAAAACAAAACAGCAAGATGTGTTATCACAATGATGAAGATTATAGACATGCGAAAATTGAGACAGCCAAATCCGGGTTGCAGCGGTAGCTAGCAACCTAGTAAGAGACGATCACGTCCAATGTTAAGAAATACAAAAACCCATAGTTCCTTAAAAAGGAGTCAGATCGAAACAAAAAGTACACCATTAGAACCGTCTTGTCCGAAACCTCTTTATAGTAAACTTTCTGTCCCTTGGCTAGAACAGCAAGAGAAATATATTGGCTTGAAAATCAAGAAAAGTGGCAGCTACTACAACATTCTACCGAAACGGGATATTTTTTTCTTTTGTTTCCAGAAATAGCATTGGCACTGGAACATCGTATATAGTTGTTCAATGGCTCATTTACAGTAAAGAACAAACTTCCAGCCCATAGTAACTAAAATAAGATTATAATTAATGTTAATTTATAGTAAAGAACGAGAATTGGAAAACCTAATAAAGAACAAACCATGGGACATATTAGACTTAGTTTGATGCCTGACTCTTCGAACTTTGTCTCTTGCTATTCCAAATTAGAAAAAGCCATAGGCTTTTTCCTGTTTTCCGGGTTGCAGCGGTAGCTAGCAACCTAGTAAGAGACGATCACGTCCATAAGAAATATAAAAACCCATAGTTCCTAACAAATGAGTCAGATCAAAACAAAAAGTACACCATTAGAACCGCCTTGTCCGAAACCCTTGTATAGTAAACTTTCTGTCCCTTGGCTTGAACAGCAAGGGAAATATATTGGCTTGAAAATCAAGAAAATTGACTGTAACCACGTTATTCTCCCCAAACGGGATATTTTTTTTTCTTTTCCACAGATAGCTTGGCACTGGAACATCGTAGAGGGTTGTTCAATAGCTCATTTTAAAGGAAATTAATTGGGTTAAAAATCTATGGTAACTAAAATAAATTATTTCTAAAATAGAATAAATTTTTCCACCAAAAACTGCATTTTTGATGTCTTTTCACACTGCAGTCTTTCAAACATAATCGTATACCAGCGGTAAGATTTGAACCCACGCCTCCGAAAAGACTGGTGGCTAACACCAGTGCCTTGGACCACTTGGCCAGGCTGCCTCTCATAATTTGGGTTGCAGCAGTAGCTAGCAACCTAGTAAGAGACAATCAGTCTAATGCTAAAAAATGGGTAGGTTGGACAGTAATGTTCTATGGGCAAAACGAAGAGCCAGACCCAATCCCAGAAGCATATTGGAATAAAAAACTCATTAGAGGCCATGGATAAGAATACTTAGGCTAGATTCTGCTACAAAGGTGATGATCCTCTCTGTCCAGCCAGGTTAATATTTTGTGTTCCAACTGCACAGGCATCATGTGGTAACATTTTGGTAAATTTTTCCATTCATGGAATATTAAGATAGCTAAGAGATAGACCTACCTCTCCATTTAGAATTTCATACTGAATCCAAGTAAAATGAACATTAATTAATAATTTGCCGCGAAGGATCAAATTTTATAAATTTAGTTCAAGGATATTGTCAGTTTGTTTCCTTGCTTATTTGCCAGCAGATAAAACAATTGGATTGTCTGAAATGGTATTTTCTGGTGCAAAGTGCTGGAAAATTTTCAAACTTCCTACTAAAACGTGTATTTTTTTTCATTTGCATCTCAGATTTCTTCGTAGGAAAGCAAATAATTTTAAAATAAATATTATGCCCCCCCCCCTTGGTGACGCCCCTGCCCCTGACTATGTCCCTGGGCCTTGCTATTACCAATAACTATATTTTGAATATATGAATACAAAAAAATGATTTACTTATAGAATATAAGCTATTCGAAATTGATTTTGAAACTGAATTCAAATTAATTATTCAATTAATTGAGTTAATTTTATTTAATGAATTCAATGTGAAATTAAATTTGATTAATTGATTGCCAGAATCGATTTTTGTTCCATGAACATATTGGATCCAATGAAAAGTACAAGTGAGTTTTGCAGAGTGAGCACATATTAATGCAAAATTCGGTTATGTTTGTGTTGTGACTGAGAATTTATGAGTTGACCTAGCTGAGAAGACCATTTGAGGTTTTGAGGAGCTCAGGATCCCCCTCCCTCAGTTTCTGTCCCTAGAACAGAATCAAAATACGTTTTTGGAAGCATTAATTAACTTTGGAGGGTTGCAGGGGACACCTTTGGCCCCCCCCCAACTCAGCGCCCAGGGCAGCTGCCCCCTTTGCCCCCCCCCCCCCTAGTTCTGGCACTGGTTTTGGTCAGCTATCAGGGAGATTTAAGTCCATCCGGGTTGCAGCGGTAGCTAGCAACCTAGTAAGAGACGATCACGTCCAATGTTAAGAAATATAAAAACTCATAGTTCCTAACAGAGGAGTCAGATCAAAACAAAAAGTACACCATTAGAACCGCCTTGTCCGAAACCCCTGTATAGGAAACTTTCTGTCCCTTGGCTTGAACAGCAAGGGAAATATATTGGCTTGAAAATCAAGAAAAGTGGCAGCTACTACAACATTCTGCCTAAACGGGATATTTTTTTCTTTTTTTTTCTCTTTTCTTTGTATCCAGAGATAGCTTGGCACTGGAACATCGTAGAGGGTTGTTCAATAGCTCATTTTAAAGGAAATTAATTGGGTTCAAAATCTATAGTAACTAAAATAAATTATTTCTAAAAGAGAATAAATTTTTCCACCAAAAACTGCATTTTCGATGTCTTTTCACACTGCAGTCTTTCAAAAATAATCGCATACCAGCGGTAAGATTTGAACCCACGCCTCCGAAGAGACTGGTGGCTAACACCAGTGCCTTGGACCACTCGGCCAGGCTGCCTCTCATAAATAAATATATATGTGAATTTGGGTTGCAGCAGTAGCTAGCAACCTAGTAAGAGACGATCAGTCCAATGCTAAGAAATATAAAAACCCAAAACTCCTAAAAATAGAGTCAGATCAAAACAAAAGTAAATCATTAGAACTACCTTGTCTGAAACCCTACTAGATAAATAATGAATGGCATCATAGTTTTATATTAGAGCTATGACGTGAATAGAAAAACACGAAAATATATTGTTGTTTCTGAAGACGTCATGAAATAATATCATTGCGCCATGACGTCAATAAAATCATTACGCCGTGACGTCATAATTACTATTTAAGAACGACAAAGATCTAAATTCTCTCATTCTTGATTATATAAAGGTTAGATCGAAGCAAGCTTTACGCAAGTTGAAAAAACAGTACCACACAAACAACAGAGATAGTAACTTGAAAAGAAAAAAGCAAAGGTATTCAACCGACCAGGCGTATAGAGAAGTAATAATTGAGAGAGCAAAACAAAACAGCAAGATGTGTTATCTCAATGATGAAGATTATAGACATGCAAAAATTGAGACAGCCAAACAAAAGTTCAAGGAGAATTATCACAATGATGAAGATTACCGCATCAAATATAAGAAAAACCAAAAGCAAAGGTATTCAACCGTCCAGGTGTATGGAGAAGTAAAAATTGAGACAGCCAAACAAAAGATCAAGGAGCGTTATCAAAATGATGAAGATTACAGAGAAGCAAGAATTATAATAAAGAACGACATCATAGCCCATGTTAACTGAAATACAAATAGGAATTATGTAATTTTCATAGGTATCATGGCTGTAGAGATAGCTGAAACCTAATCCGGGTTGCAGCGGTAGCTAGCAACCTAGTAAGAGACGATCACGTCCAATGTTAAGAAATATAAAAACCCATAGTTCCTAAAAAAGGAGTCAGATCAAAACAAAAAGTACACCATTAGAACCGCCTTGTCCGAAACCCCGGTATAGGAAACTTTCTGTCCCTTGGCTTGAACAGCAAGGGAAATATATTGGCTTGAAAATCAAGAAAATTGACTTTAACTACGTTATTCTCCCCAAACGAGATATTTTTCTCTTTTCTTTTTTTTCTTTTCCACAGATAGCTTGGCACTGGAACATCGTAGAAGGTTGTTCAATAGCTCATTTTAAATGAAATTAATTGGATTAAAAATATCCCTTGGCTTGAACAACAAGGGAAATATATTGGCTTGAAAATCAAGAAAAGTGGCAGCTACTACAACATTCTGCCTAAACGGGATATTTTTTCTTTCTTCTTTTCCACATATAGCTTGGCACTGGAAAATCGTAGAGAGTTGTTCAATGGCTCATTTTAAAGGAAATATTTAGATCTAGCATCTTTTGCACTTACTTTTTTTTTCAATTAAACGTTTTTTACGAAAAACTTAATTTTTTATATACAATATTGATCAATGACGTCATAGTCGTTGGATGTAGTTAGTATTACATAATTATAATAAAGAACAAATATTTTACCAATTATCTACTAATTACCATATATGACGTAATAAGTGAAATGACGTATTATAATAAAGAACGAACTCTCGCTAATACTAACTCAAATATTTAATATATTCCGAGTTGCAATGGTAGTCCGGGTTGCAGCGGTAGCTAGCAACCTAGTAAGAGATCATGTCCAATGTTAAGAAATATAAAAACCCATAGTTCCTAAAAAAGGAGTCAGATCAAAACAAAAAGTACACCATTAGAACCGCCTTGTCCGAAACCCCTGTATAGTTAACTTTCTGTCCATTGGCTTGAACAGCAAGGGAAATATATTGGCTTGAAAATCAAGAAAATTGACTTTAACCACGTTATTCTCCCCAAACGGGATTTTTTTTGTCTTTCTTTTCCACAGATAGCTTGGCACTGGAACATCGTAGAGGGTTGTTCAATGGCTCATTTTAAAGGAAATTAATTGGGTTAAAAATCTATAGTACTTAAAATAAATTATTTCTAAAAGAGAATAAATTTTTCCACCAAAAACTGTATTTTTGATGTCTTTTCACACTGCAGTCTTTCAAACATAATACCAGCGGTAAGATTTGAACCCACTCCTCCGAAGAGACTGGTGGCTTACACCAGTGCCTTGGACCACTCGGTCAGCCTGCCTCTCATAAATAAATATATATGTGAATTTGGATTGCAGCAGTAGCTAGCAACCTAGTAAGAGACAATCAGTCCAATGCTAAGAAATATAATTACATAAAGGCTCGATAATCGAATTCAAGCTGAAACTAAGTAAAGGACAATTATGCCTCCATATATTCACAGTGATGTATAACATTTTATAATAAAGAACGACCTCTTGCCTATACTATCCGGGTTGCAGCGGTAGCTAGCCATGTTAAGAAATAAAAACCCATAGCTCCTAAAAAGGAGTCAGACCAAAACAAAAAGTACACCATTAGAACCGCCTTGTCAGAAATCCCTGTATAGGAAACTTTCTGTCCCTTGGCTTGAACAGCAAGGGAAATATATTGGCTTGAAAATCAAGAAAAGTGGCAGCTACTACAACATTCTGCCTTAACGGGATATTTTTTTTTTCTTTTTTCTTTGTATCCAGAGATAGCTTGGCACTGGAACATCGTAGATAGTTGTTCAATGGCTCATTTTAAAGGAAATTAATTGGGTTAAAAATCTTTTGTAACTAAAACAAATTATTTCTAAAAGAGAATAAATTTTTCCACCAAAAACTGCATTTTTGATGTCTTTTCACACTGCAGTCTTTCAAACATAATACCAGCGGTAAGATTTAAACCCACGCCTCCGAAGAGACTGGTGGCTTACACCAGTGCCTTGGACCACTCGGCCAGGCTGCCACTCATATCCGGGTTGCAGCGGTAGCTAGCAACCTAGTAAGAGACGATCACGTGGAATGTTAAGAAATATAAACACCCCTAACTCCTGAGAAAAGAGTCAGATCAAAACAAAAATTACACCATTAGAACCACCTTGTCCAAAACCCCTATTAAGGAAACTTATCACTCTTTGGCTTGAATAACAAAGAAAATATATTGGCTTGAAAATCAAGAAAATTGACTTTAACCACGTTATTCTCCACAAACGGGATATTTTTTTCTTTCCGCTTGATTTTCCTCCTCAGCTAGCTGGGCACTGGAAAATCATAAAGAGCTGTATAATAGCTCATTTTAAAGGAAATTGCAACATCTAGTCAGTTTTGTAATTAAAAATAAAATACTTTTTAAAGTAGAATCAATTTTGTCAAAAAAAATTGCATTTTTGATGTATTTTCATACTGCAGTCTTTTCAAAGATATTTGAATTTTGAAGCAATCAATCTGGGTTGCAGCGGTAGCTAGTAACCTAGTAAGAGACGATCACCTCCAATTTTAAGAAATATAAAACCCCCCAACTCCTAAAAAAAGAGTCAGATCAAAACAAAAAGTACACCATTAGAACCGCCTTGTACGAATCCTCTATAAAGTAAACTTACCGCCCTTTGGCTTGAATCACAAAGAAAATATATTGGCTTGAAAATCAAGAAAATAGACTTTTACCACGTTATTTTCCACAAACGAGATATTTTTTTCTTTCCACTTGATTTTTCTCCTCAGCTAGCTGGGTACTGGAAAATCATAGAGAGCTGTATAATAGCTCATTTTAAAGGAAATTGCAACATCTAGTCACTTTTGTATTTAAAAATAAAATACTTTTTAAAGTAGAATCAATTTTGTCAAAAAAATTGCATTTTTGATGTATTTTCATACTGCAGTCTTTTCAAAGATATTTGAATTTTGAAGCAATAAAACAGTTCATGGTAATGAACTCTATAGTAATAATAGCTACTTGTCTCAATAGTAACCGAAACTCCTGGAACCAAAATTTTCTTTTTTGGCTTAATCGCTAAAATTATTATGTAAACTGCAAAAATATTTATGATGCCTAATCAGTAATAGTAATTTTTTAATTTAAACAACAAAAATACATGAAAATTCTAAAATTAGTTTTGCTTTTTGTCTCCTGGAATAAAATTTTTTTTTCATCTCAGTTCAAATTTATTATTGTATCCTGGAACCAAACTTTTTTTGGTTTTATTATAATAAAGATCAAACTCTTCCCTATACTAACTTGCATACGCAACTTCACTATAGTTAAGATTACAGTATTTATATTTTTATCCGGGTTGCAGCGGTAGCTAGCAACCTAGTAAGAGACGATCACGTCCAATGTTAAGAAATATAAAAACCCCTAACTCCTCAAAAACAGAGTCAGATCAAAACAAAAAGTACACCATTAGAACCGCCTTGTCCGAAACCCCTATAAAGGAAACTTACCGCCCTGCGGCTTGAATAACAAAGAAAATATATTGGCTTGATAATCAAGAAAATTGACTTTAACCACGTTATTCTCCACAAACGGGATATTTTTTTCTTTCTTTCTTTTCTACAGATAGCTTGGCACTGGAACATCGTAGAGAGTTGTTCAATGGCTCATTTTAAAGGAAATCTCTAGATCTAGCGGTATTTGTACTTAATTTTTTTTGATTAATTTTTTTTACGAAAAACTTAATTTTTTATATACAATATTAATCAATGACGTCATAGTCTTTGGATGTAGTTAGTACATAAAGTCTGGATCATCGAATTAAAGCTGAAACTAAGTAAAGAACAATTATGCCTCCATATATTCACAGTGATCTATAAAATTTCCCATTACATCTATAAACTGTTCCACAGTTGCCGGTTCATACCTTGGAAGCTTTTCACTAAACATGCAACATTTCTTTTGGATATTACTATGAAGTTTTGCGAAAGCATCTCTAGCTGACTTTTCAACAAAATCCATTCTTTCAGAGATAATTTTAATCTTTAATTTTGAATATTTTTCGTAATCCCGGTAAAACATTCGTAAAATTTTTCTAAATTTACTAAGATCAGCCAGCATTGTTGCCATGTTTTTGGACTTCTGAATATAATTTTTAATTTTGCCCTTATGCGTTCTTTGCAGCTTGTGTAAACTGCAAAATATCCATGGTATCCGAGCAATAGTTTGAATATTTCAATTCAAGCTAGAAAAATACATTAAAATGTTAAAATTAGTTTTATTTTTAGTTAGGTTCTAACTACCCGATGTGGAATTTACTATGTATTTTCAGACCAAAAAATTCAATTTTTTAATATATTTCATTTTTCAGTTTAGAAACGCTAAAGTTATTATGTAAACTGCAAAAATATTTATGATATCTGAGCAATAGTTTTAACCTTTTAATTCAAACTAAAAAGTACCTGAAAATAAAAAATAGTTTCATTTTATGTTAGGTTATGGGTACATGATACGAGTCTTAAAAAGTTTCAATTAGATAAGAATATTATTTCTTGTTTTGTAATAAGATGCGTTCTAATAGAGTTATACGTAATTTAAAAAAACATTACTATACAAAAAACAGAGACAACATCTTGAAAAGAGAAAAGCAAAGATTGAGAGAGCCAAACAAAACAGCAAGGAGTGTTATGTTAATGATGAGGATTATAGACATGCAAAAATTTTACAATAAAGATCCGGGCTGCAGCAGTAGCTAGCAACCTAGTAAGAGGCGATCACGTCCAATGTTAAGAAATATAAAACCCATAGCTCTTAAGAAAGGAGGGGTCATATCAAAACAAAAAGTACACCATTAGAACCGCCGGGTCCGAAACCCCTGTATAGGAAACTTTCTGTCCTTTGGCTTGAATAAGGGAAATATATTGGCTTGAAAATCAAGAAAATTGACTTTAACCACGTTATTCTCCCCAAACGGGATATTTTTTTCTTTTTTTTTCTTTTTTTTTCTTTTTTTGTATCCAGAGATAGCTTGGCACTGGAACATCGTAGAGGGTTGTTCAATAGCTCATTTTAAAGGAAATTAATTGGGTTAAAAATCTATAGTAACTAAAATAAATTATTTTTAAAAGATAATAAATTTTTCCAATAAAAACTGTATTTTTGTACAATAAAGAACGACACCTAACCCATGTTAACTGAAACATAAATAGGATTATGTAGTCCGGGTTGCAGCGGTAGCTAGCAACCTAGTAAGAGACGATCACCTCCAATGTTAAGAAATATAAAACCCCCCAACTCCTAAAAAAAGAGTCAGATCAAAACAAAAAGTACACCATTAGAACCGCCTTGTCCGAATCCTCTATAAAGGAAACTTACCGCCCTTTGGCTTGAATAACAAAGAAAATATATTGGCTTGAAAATCAAGAAAATTGACTTTTACCACGTTATTCTCCACAAACGGGATATTTTTTTCTTTCCGCTTTTTCTTTCTGCTCAGCTAGCTGGGCACTGGAAAATCATAGAGAGCTGTATAATAGCTCATTTTAAAGGAAATTGCAACATCTAGTCACTTTTGTATTTAAAAATAAAATACTTTTTAAAGTAGAATCAATTTTGTCAAAAAAATTGCATTTTTGATGTATTTTCATACTGCAGTCTTTTCAAAGATATTTGAATTTTGAAGCAATAAAACAGTCCATGTAATGAACTCTATAGTAATAATAGCTACTTGTCTCAATAGTAACCGAAACTCCTGGAACCAAAATTTTCTTTTTTGGCTTAATCGCTAAAATTATTATGTAAACTGCAAAAATATTTATGATGCCTAATCAGT
This sequence comes from Artemia sp. Qi Xiang Cuo, assembly GCF_049724085.1. Lineage (NCBI taxonomy): Eukaryota > Metazoa > Arthropoda > Branchiopoda > Anostraca > Artemiidae > Artemia > Artemia sp. Qi Xiang Cuo. The sequence continues at coordinate 20,997,791 of NC_142813.1, read as the reverse complement.
AATAGTAATTTTTTAATTTAAACAACAAAAATACATGAAAATTCTAAAATTAGTTTTGCTTTTTGTCTCCTGGAAGAAATTTTTTTTTCATCTCAGTTCAAATTTATTATTGTATCCTGTAACCCGTAAAGTACATATCTCCATATTATTGTCTCATAATTGCAATTATTTTAGTTTTCAGTCCAGAATCACTAAACTTATTATTTAAACTGCAAAAATATTTATGGTGTCTAACCAATAATACTAATTTTGTAATTCAAACAAGATAAATACCTGAAAATGTTAAAATTAGTTTTGTTTTATGCTAGGTTTTAGATACTCGACACGGGATTTTGTGTGCTTAATAATTTTAAATCTTGAAAAAATATGGTCTCACGCGAGTGGAAAAAAAGAAAGAATAACCAAAAACAATATCAAAATAGAACAATCCAAATTTCTACTAATAGAAAACTTTACTACACAAAAAATAAAGCTAACATCCTGAAATATAAGAAAAGTTTATTTAAAAGAGATAAAAATGCCACCAAACGCAATAAAGCTCGAGCACGCGTAAGGATTGCTACTAAGATGTCTTGTGATCCAGGATTTAAGAAAATGAAATATGACAGAGCAAAACAGAGGTATCTTACGGATCAGGGGTATCGAGAAGGGAAAATTGAGACAGCGAAACAAAAGAGCAAGGAACGGTATGATAACGATATAGATTACCGAAACAAACATAAGAAAAAAGTTGCTACCAGAATAATGGGTAGATACTGGGGTGACAAAAGCTATAATGAAAAAATTAAATTCTCTGCGAGGTTGTACCGAAGAACGCATAAGGACAAAGGGAAAAATTACATTCAGAAATACAAGAAGATGGCAAAAATGCAGGCTGATCTTTGTAAATTGAGAAACATTTTACGCATGTTTTATCGGGATCACGAAAAGTATTCGAAATTACAGATTAAAATTCTCTTTGAAAGAGCGGATGCTGTTGAAAAGTCGGCTAGAAATGCTTTGGCAAAGCTTCATGGCAATATCCAAAAGAAATGTTGTCAGTTTAACGAAAAGCTTCCAAGGTATGGATTGGCAACTGCGGAACAGTTTATAGATGCAATGGAAAATGTTCGACAACACAGTGAATATACGGAGGCGTACTTCTTAGAAAATTCGTATATTAATTTTGGAAGGAGCAATTGCAGTTTATGTAGCAGCAATAAAAATATATATACAAGCATACCTATCAACAGCGAAGGAAAAGCAATGTTTTTCAATTTTTGCGAAAACGAGCCTGTTAGGGTTATTAGTAAATGTGTTTGTAAGACTAATGATTTAGAACAAATTTTATAATAAAGAACGACCTCTTACCTATACTAAATTTTATACACAACTTAATTATAGTATAGGTTAGTAATTCAACAGATAGCATGGCACTGCAACATTGTAGAGAGTTGTTCAAAAGCTCATTTTGAAGGAAATTAATGGGGTTAAAAACCTTTTGTAATTAAAACATGGAAGCTGCTTGTATATATTCCGGACTGCAATGGTAGTTACATTAAAAGACAATCGTTGGAATAACAATATAGTAAAGAACGATCTCTCGCCAATAGTAACTAATATACGGTGGCTCCAGGGGTAGCAACAAGTACATAAAAGGATCGATATGGTTCATCGTAAATTACAATAAAGAACGACCTCTTGCCTATACTAAATTTTATACGCCACTTAATTATAGTATAGTCCGGGTTGCAGCGGTAGCTAGCAACCTAGTAAGAGACGATCACCTCCAATGTTAAGAAATATAAAACCCCCCCACTCCTAAAAAAAGAGTCAGATCAAAACAAAAAGTACACCATTAGAACCGCCTTGTCCGAATCCTCTATAAAGGAAACTTACCTCCCTTTGGCTTGAATAACAAAGAAAATATATTGGCTTGAAAATCAAGAAAATTGACTTTTACCACGTTATTCTCCACAAACGGGATATTTTTTTCTTTCCGCTTTTTCTTTCTGCTCAGCTAGCTGGGCACTGGAAAATCATAGAGAGCTGTATAATAGCTCATTTTAAAGGAAATTGCAACATCTAGTCACTTTTGTATTTAAAAATAAAATACTTTTTAAAGTAGAATCAATTTTGTCAAAAAAATTGCATTTTTGATGTATTTTCATACTGCAGTCTTTTCAAAGATATTTGAATTTTGAAGCAATAAAACAGTCCATGTAATGAACTCTATAGTAATAATAGCTACTTGTCTCAATAGTAACCGAAACTCCTGGAACCAAAATTTTCTTTTTTGGCTTAATCGCTAAAATTATTATGTAAACTGCAAAAATATTTATGATGCCTAATCAGTAATAGTAATTTTTTAATTTAAACAACAAAAATACATGAAAATTCTAAAATTAGTTTTGCTTTTTGTCTCCTGGAAGAAATTTTTTTTTCATCTCAGTTCAAATTTATTATTGTATCCTGTAACCCGTAAAGTACATATCTCCATATTATTGTCTCATAATTGCAATTATTTTAGTTTTCAGTCCAGAATCACTAAACTTATTATTTAAACTGCAAAAATATTTATGGTGTCTAACCAATAATACTAATTTTGTAATTCAAACAAGATAAATACCTGAAAATTTTAAAATTAGTTTTGTTTTATGCTAGGTTTTAGATACTCGACACGGGATTTTGTGTGCTTAATAATTTTAAATCTTGAAAAAATATGGTCTCACGCGAGTTTATAATAAAGAACGACCTCTTGCCTATACTAACTTGCATACGCAACTTCACTATACTTAAGATTACAGTATTTATATTATACATCATTATAAATTATAAAAGGTTCAAATGTTCGAAGATACATGAAAATTCTAAAATTAGTTTTGCTTTTTGTCTCCTGGAAGAAAATTTTTTTCATCTCAGTTCAAATTTATTATTGTATCCTGGAACCAAACTTTTTTGGTTTGTAACCCGTAAAGTACATATCTCCATATTATTGTCTCATAAATGCAATTATTTTAGTTTTCAGTCCAGAATCGCTAAACTTATTATGTAAACTGCAAAAATATTTATGGTGTCTAACCAATAATACTAATTTTGTAATTCAAACAAGATAAATACCTGAAAATTTTAAAATTAGTTTTGTTTTATGCTAGGTTTTAGATACTCGACATGGGATTTTGTGTACTTAATAATTTTAAACCTTGAAAAAATATGGTCTCACGCGAGTGGAAAAAAGAAAGAATAACCAAAAATTTACAGTAAAGAACGATCTCTCTCCCATAGTAACTGATATGTTACATTAAAAGACGATCATTGGAATAAAAAGTTATTGCATGCATTGGACTTAGTTAGCTACTTGATCGTTTAAGGTTCGTCTCTTACTATTTCAAAGAAGAAAAAGCCGTAGGCTTTTTCCTGTTTGTAATATTTTATAATAAAGATCGAACTCTTCCCTATACTAACTTGCATACGCAACTTCACTATAGTTAAGATTACAGTATTTATATTTCCGGGTTGCAGTGGTAGCTAGCAACCTAGTAAGAGACGATCACGTCCAATGTTAAGAAATATAAAAACCCATAGTTCCTAAAAAAGGAGTCAGATCAAAACAAAAAGTACACCGTTAGAACTGCCTTGTCCGAATCTAGTAAAGAACGAACCACGACCCATAGTAACTAAAAATTAAGAAAACAAGTTTAAACAACTGACTATTGAGGAAAAATCGCTATTTGTTCCTGGTTCGGAAGTGGTAACTATTATCTTGATTAGTCTTAAAAGTAAACGTTATTTGGAAAACTGATCTAGGAGAATTTCGAAAAATAGCCTAAAACCCCTAAAAAATGGCGTCATATCGAAACATAAAATACATCATTGGAATTGCCCTTGTCGACAACCTTTTGCAGGAAGCTTACAGCTCCCTGGCTTGAACAACGAGGAAAATCAATTTTTTATGTAGATGACACTCATCTATCCTCTTTCTTTCGTCTCTGCTCTCGGTGCGTTAAAGCATCTTAGAGAGCTGTTTAAGGGCCCATTTTAAAGGGAATATCATAGGCAGCGCTAGCGCTGCCTAAGTAAAGAACGATGTGGGCGCAATGTTTTTTTTTTCATACCCGGGCACTTCATATTGAAGGAATTGTCGTAGAAAGTTCGAAGAGGGCTCATTCGATTGGAAATTGGAGTGGCTAGTGCCCTTTTTAATAGTCGAAAGTGATTGGAGGGCAACTAGCCCCCCCCCCCACGCCCATCATTCCCCCAAACACATCCAATCAAAATTTTGAGGTAGCAATTTTGTTCGGCGTAGTTGATTTCTAGATAGAAAATTTGTTTTTGAGGTGGACACTCCGCCACAAAATTGCACTTTATCAAAATTTGCACTTTACTGAAAAAATACAAATGAAAGTGCATTGTCAGTTTAATATACATATACTGATATCTAGTAATCAAAATGTTAATATTATTTGATTTATTAAAGTTATGAAAGTAAAAACATTTATATTTTTTCAGTAAAGTGCAAATTTTGTTCTGGCCTTGGGAAGGCATAGTGGTTTTGCGCTCAACTTATGTTAATTTCTGCTCGTTTTGAGTTTGACTCGGGTAATTATTGTAATTTCTGTTCGTTTTGGGTTTCATTTATTTATCAATGCTGATTTTTGGTAGTTTCACGCTTGGTAGATTATTTGATTTTAGTTTTGCTCATTTTTTGTTCAATGGAGTTCTTTACTTTTCTTTGAAAAACTTATTTTGTGGAAAAAGTTTTTTAATTCATCATTAATAAAAATGAATTTCGCTTAGGATTTGCTTAGGAGCAATAAAGTCTTATTTAGGTATATTACTAGAAATGACAAGTTCAGGGGATGGGAACATAGTGCACGATTAAAGCTTTTTGAATTTTTACAGTAAAGAACGAACTTCAGCCCATAGTAAATAAAATAAGATTACAATTTATGACTCAAACAGGTAATTTGTTTTTTTACATGAAAGAACCAACCTTAGCCCATAGTAGCAGAAATAAGAATATCTAGGTTGCAGTGGTAGCTAGCAACCTATTACATAATCCGGGTTTAAGTGGTAGCTAGCAACCTAGTAAGAAACGCCAAATTAAAAGATGATCATTAGAAGAACAAACAATTGCTTATATTGGACTTAGTTAGCTACTTGATTTTCCGGGTTGCAGCGGTAGCTAGCAACCTAGTAAGAGACGATCACGTCCAATGTTAAGAAATATAATTACATTAAAGAACGAACTTTTGTCCATAGTAACTGAAGTATTATAAGTTATCCGAGTTGCAGCGGTCGCTATCCGGGTTGCAGCGGTAGCTAGCAACCTAGTAAGAGACGATCACGTCCAATGTTAAGAAATATAAGAACCCCTAACTCCTAAAAAAAGAGTCAGATCAAAACAAAAAGTACACCATTAGAACCGCCTTTTCCGAAACCCCTGTATAGTAAACTTTCTGTTATTTGGTTTGAGGATGACGCTCCCTCCACAGTCAATGCAAGGGTTGTAAGTGATTGTAGTTTTTATTATCGGGACGCAATCGTCCCTCACTATATTACCACCAAAACCCAGGTTTCACATTTAAAATCCTTACAACTTCCATTTCAAACAGTTTCATGCTGTTTCATTTTCCTTTCAGATTTCTATGCTTAAATTGCTTTTCAATACCCACTTTTAGATAAATAATTACCATAATTTTCCACTGTAATTGCAGCTTCAGGTGGTGGGCATTTTATCACATCATACAGAGCTATAATATACAATTGTTTCAGCTTCATTGCATGAAATCCATTTTCTCCTTTTTTGCCCGTACAACACCATGATCTCTTGAAAGGTAAAAATACTTCATTCCTCCCATCATGATACCGTTCTCAGAAAACTCATCTGAACCATATTTTGATACAAACGCTTTCAATTCAGCTGCTGTGGCAGAAAATTCCCTAGACTTTGCCCAAACTGACCCATTAACACCAATAATAGCAGCTTCCGAAATACCTTTTGATAGCAATTGACTTTTAATATGATCAATCCAAGAATTCATCTTAATAATTATTCAATTCAATAATATATTTTCACCCCATAAACTGACGTAACGAGTCACTAGAAGCAAAACGAAAAGTATACTAATTTAAAAAATTTTAGGTATTTTTCTGGTTTGAATTAGAAAATTAAAATTATTCCTCAGACATCATAAAAATTTTGGTAGTTTGCAGTTAAATAAAATCATTTTGTTTAAAATTATTAGATATTATTTTAGTTTCAAATGACGAATTAGATTTTGTTTATGTTAAGTAGTTAGAAAATAACAAAAAACAAAACTAATTTTAATTTTTTCTTTTTTTGTTTGAATTAAAAAATAAAAACTATTCCTCAGACATCATAAATAATTTTGCAGTTAGCAGCTAAATAAAATTATTTTATTTAAAATTTTCAGGAATTAATCTAATTTCAGTTGGCGAATCGGATTTTTTGTTAAAACCCTAAAACAAGCAGGTTTTTTTTCAAACCCTAAAAGAATTGTATTTTTTGTTACAACCCTAAAAGAAATACTGCATTTTACATAAAAATTTCTACATACGTTTTATAATGTTAAAAATAATATTTTTATTTTCGCATGCAATAGGATGTTAATAACAATAGCTACTATAGCTATATCTGATGACTCGATAAATCCGATGATTCCTGATGTTATTTTAATTACAAAAGACACTAATGTAGTAATGTCGTTTAAAATTAACCATTATACAGCTTTCTATAATTTTCCAGTGACCAGCTAGCTGAGGAGAAAAAAGGAGACCAGCTAGCTCGTATATATATATATATATATATATATATATATATATATATATATATATATATATATATATATATATATATATATATATATATATATATATATATATATATATATATATATATATATATATATATATATATATATATATATATATATATATATATATATATATATATATATATATGCTGCTATATTCTTATACTGTGGTGGTAACGAACTGTATAGTAAGAGCTACTCGTCTCAATGGTAACCGAAACTCAAAAAAACGGAATTTTAATATTAATAGACACATCTAAAGAATTAGATTTTATGCTGATTTTAAATATATAAGTTTCGTCAAGTTTACTCATATCCATCAAAGGTCATTAGCCTCAGAAAATTTGCTTTATTTTCAAAAATAGGGAAAACACCCCCTGAAAGTCATAGAATCTTAATGAAAATCACACCATCAGATTCAGTGTATCAGAGAACCTTACTGTAGAGGTTTCAAGCTCTTGTCCACAAAAATGTGGAATTTTGTATTTTTTGCCAGAAGAAAGATCACGCTGTTTATTTGCCCTTTTTTTCAGCGGTGAGCGTATTGACCCAGAGGTCCTAGAATTTTGCGAGAGGGCTTATTAAAAGTTCTAGTGCCTTTTCAATAAAAAAGAATCACTTTTTCCAAAAAAGTGCATTTTTAATGTCTTTTCATACTGCAGACTTTTCAAAGATATTTGATTTTTATTACATAAGGAATCCTGTTAACTTTTGATCAATGATGTCATAATCGTAGGTTGTAGCCAGGTTGTCTCTTACTATTCCAATTAAAAAAAGGCCCTAGGATTTTTCCTGTTTGTAATTATCAAGCAATTCGTGGTAACGAACTGTATAGTAAGAGCGACTCGTCTCAATTGTTACCGAAACTCTAAAAAACGGAATTTTAATGTCAATAGATACATCAAAACAATTGGATTTCTATGCTAATTTGAAATATATAAGTTTCATCAGATTTACACATATCCATCAAAAGTTACAAACCTGAGAAAATTTGCCTTATTTTCATCAAAAAAAGTTATATGACTGAGCGAATTATATCCCATAGTAACTGACTATATAAAGTATCGGTATAGGTAGTCCAGGTTGCAGCGGTAGCTAGCAATCTGGGTAAGAGTGGTATCCGGGTTGCAGTGGTAGCTAGCAATCCAGGCTGCAGCGGTAGCTAGCAACCTAGTAAGAGACGATCACCTCCAATGTTAAGAAATATAAACCCCCCCAACTCCTAAGAAAGAGTCAGATCAAAACAAAAAGTACACCATTAAACCGCCTTGTCTGAAACCCCTATAAAGGAAACTTACCACCCTTTGGCTTGAATAACAAAGAAAATATATTGGCTTGAAAATCAAGAAAATTGACTTTAACCACGTTATTCTCCACAAACGGGATATTTTTTTTCTTTCCGCTATTTATTTTCTCCTCAGCTAGCTGGGCACTGGAAAATCATAGAGAGCTGTATAATAGCTCATTTTAAAGGAAATTGCTACATCTAGTGCCTTTTGTAATTAAAAATAAAATACTTTTTAAAGTAGAATCAATTTTGTCAAAAAAATTGCATTTTTGATGTATTTTACATTAAAAGACGATCATTGGAATAACAAACAATTGCATACATGGGAATTAGTTAGCTCATTGATTGTTTGAGGTTCGTCTCTTACTATTTCAAAGAAGAAAAAGCCGTAGGCTTTTTCCTGTTTGTAGTAAAGAACAACCTCTGCCCCATGTCAAGTGAAATAATCTATTGACAAGTTGCTTCTCTAAGTTATGTTATATTAAGGTAAGTATCGGTAAAAGAAATTTGGTATTGCTGATTTTCTAAAAGTGATTTCTTCTAAGCCTCAAAGTTTTTGTTTTATTTTTAAAGGTTTTAAAAAGAAAACAAAATAAATCTAAAGTTAACTCAAAGAAAATCACTACTGTTTACGATTTTCAATGTACCAATGCATCTTTCCGTTTTGACCCCCCCCGAAGAAAAAAAGGCACATACCCTTTCTGTAACATTATAATAAAGAACGAATATTTTACCGATTCTCTACTAATAACCATATATGACGTAATAAGTGACATGACGTAATATCTAAAACCTATTGTGTACTAATAACCATATATGACTTAATGAATGACGTGACGTAAAAATGGAAAAAATTAATTTTTATTCTATTTTCGTTTTTATTTCAGAATCGCTAAAGTTATAAACTGCAAAAATATTTATGGTGTCTGAACAATAGTTTTAATCTTTTAATTTAGACTAGAAAAATACCTGAAAATTTAAAAATTAGTTTAATTTTTTGTTAGGTTCTCGATGCTTGATACGTGACTTAAACATTCAACTAATGGTTACATAATGGTTTCAATCAAGCAAGATACACGCAAGTTAAAAAAACAGTACTACCAAAAAAACAGAGACAGCATCTTGAAAAGAGAAAAGCAAAGGTATTCAACCGACCAGGCGTATCGAGATGCAAAAATTGATAGTGACAAACAGCGTTATTATAATGATGTAGGTTATAGACGTGCGAAAATTGAGACAGCCAAACAAAAGATTAAGGAATGGCATGATAATGATGAAGATTACAGAGAAGGAACAATTGATACAGCCAAACAAAAGAGCAAGGAACGGTATGATAACGATATAGATTACCGAAACAAACATAAGAAAAAAGTTGCTACCAGAATAATGGGTAGATACTGGGGTGACAAAAGCTATAATGAAAAAATTAAATTCTCTGCGAGGTTGTACCGAAAAACGCATAAGGACAAAGGGAAAAATTACATTCAGAAATACAAGAAGATGACAAAAATGCAGGCTGATCTTTGTAAATTGAGAAACATTTTACGCATGTTTTATCGGGATCACGAAAAGTATTCAAAATTACCGATTAAAATTCTCTTTGAAAGAGCGAATGCTGTTGAAGAGTCGGCTAGAAATGCTTTGGCAAAGCTTCATAGTAATATCCAAAAGAAATGTTGTCAGTTTAATGAAAAGCTTCCAAGGTATGGACTGGCAACTGCGGAACAATTTATAGATACAATGGAAAATGTTCGACAACACAGTGAATATACAGAGGCGTACTTCTTAGAAAATTCGTATATTAATTTTGGAAGGAGCAATTGCAGTTTATGTAGCAGCAATAAAAATATATATACAAGCATACCTATCAGCGGCGAAGGAAAAGCAATGTTTTTCAATAATGACGAAAACGAGCCTGTTAGGGCTATTAGTATATGTGTTTGTAAGACTAATGATTTAGAACAAATTCCTGGAACACCGACTCAAGAAAAAAGTATTTCTAACTGTGTTTTAAACAGTTCTTTTAGTTCTTTAATATTTGGCAAAAAATTCTCTGTGTAGTAGAACAAACTGTCCTGAAAAGTACGAGACAACTATTGAAAAATGCTCTGAATCTAGATCTGACAAGGAAATTATGATGGCTGAAGTCACCTATAACAATCTGAGTAAACATTCAAAACCAAAAATTGGGCAGCAGGTTACTTGGCAATGTCACCCTGATATCTGCAAGCTCTATCCGACGGATATTGAATTATGTCAAATTCTTTTTGATATCCTTGAAGATAATATAGCATTAAAATTTTCAACTGACAATTATTATAGTATAGGTTTTACATAATTACATAAAGGATCGATAACATTTATGGTAAATGGGGCCTAAGCTACTTTCAGTGGATATAGTTGAAGCCGAGTAAAGAGCAAACCATGGCACATAGATAATAAATTCAACTTTTAAATGGAAGTTTGGTACGTGACTCTTTCAAGGTCGTCTCTTACTATTCCAAATAAGAAAAAGCCATGGGTTTTTTCCTGTTTGTTATAATAAAGAACGACCTCTTGCCTATACTAAATTTTATACGCCACTTAATTATAGTATAGGTTAGTACTTCAACAGATAGCATGGCACTGGAACATCGTAGAGAGTTGTTCAATGGCTCATTTTAAAGGAAATTAATGGGGTTAAAAACCTTTTGTAATTAAAACAAATTATTTTTATTACATTAAGAAATTTTAATTATGTTCCTTAAGAAATCATCATAAGTAAAAATTTCCCAAACAGAAATTGAACTCAAGCCTACTGGGTGAGAGCTATCCCAACCTCTAGACCATATAGGGTATATTAAAATATCCGATTAATGAATTTTATGTTATATAATAAAGAACGACCTCTTGCCTATACTAAATTTTATACGCCACTTAATTATAGTATAGGTTAGTAATTCAACAGATAGCATGGCACTGGAACATCGTAGAGAGTTGTTCAATGGCTCATTTTAAAGGAAATTAATTGGGTTAAAAACCTTTTGTAATTAAAACAAATTATTTTTATTACATTAAGAAATTTTAATTATGTTCCTTAAGAAATCATCATAAGTAAAAATTTCCCAAACAGAAATTGAACTCAAGCCTACTGGGTGAGAGCTATCCCAACCTCTAGACCATATAGGGAATATTAAAATATCCGATTAATGAAGTTTATGTTATCCGGGTTGCAGCGGTAGCTAGCAACCTAGTAAGAGACGATCACGTCCAATGTTAAGAAATATAAAAACCCATAGTTCTTAAAAAAAGAGTCAGATCAAAACAAAAAGTACACCATTAGAACCGCCTTGTCCGAAACTTCTGCATGATAGAATTTCTGTCCCTTGGCTTGAACAGCAAGGGAAATATATTGGCTTGAAAATCAAGAAAAGTGGCAGCTACTACAACATTCTGCCTAAACGGGATATTTTTTTTCTTTTTTTTTCTTTTTTTTTTCTTTTTTTGTATCCAGAGATAGTTTGGCACTGGAACATCGTAGAGGGTTGTTCAATAAAGATTTATAATAAAGATCGAACTCTTCCCTATACTAACTTGCATACGCAACTTCACTATAGTTAAGATTACAGTATTTATATTATGCATCATTATAAATTATAAAAGGTTCAAATGTTCGAAGATTATAGAGTTAAAAATTTTTCCCACCCCGGGAATCGAACCCGAGCCTGTTAAGTAAAAGTTAACTATCCTAGCCACTAGACTATATTGAACCATAAAGAAGTATGATTTAAGAGCCATATGCGTATTATTATTTCACCATACCAATTATAATAAGGCCAAAACAAAATCGTCGACTTGCAACCTTACTTTTGACACATTAGTTAAATCTTCATCAGGCTTAAAAAATGTTTTGCTAGTTTTACATGATTTATCCGGGTTGCAGCGGTAGCTAGCAACCTAGTAAGAGACGATCACCTCCAATGTTAAGAAATATAAAACCCATAGTTCTTAAAAAGAGTCAGATCAAAACAAAAAGTACACCATTAGAACCGCCTTGTCCGAAACCCCTGCATAGTAAAATTTTTGTCCCTTGGCTTGAACAGCAAGGGAAATATCTTGGCTTGAAAATCAAGAAAAGTGGCAGCTACTACAACATTCTGCCTAAACGGGATATTTTTTTCTTTTTTTTTTTCTTTTTTTTTATTTTTTATTTTCCACAGATAGCTTGGCAGTGGAACATCGTAAAGGGTTGTTCAATAGCGTATTTTAAAGGAAATTAATTTGGTTAAATCCGGGTTGCAGCGGTAGCTAGCAACCTAGTAAGAGACGATCACGTCCAATGTTAAGAAATATAAAAACCCATTGCTCCTAAAAAGGAGTCAGATCAAAACAAAAAAGTACACCATTAGAACCGCCTTGTCCGAAACCCCTGTATAGGAAACTTTCTGTCCCTTGGCTTGAACAGCAAGGGAAATATATTGGCTTGAAAATCAAGAAAATTGACTTTAACCACGTTATTCTCCCCAAACGGGATATTTTTTTCTTTCTTTTTTTCTTTTTTTCTTTTGTATCCAGAGATAGCTTGGCACTGGAACATCGTAGAGGGTTGTTCCATAGCTCATTTTAAAGGAAATTAATTGGGTTAAAAATCTATAGTAACTAAAATAAATTATTTCTAAAAGAGAATAAATTTTTCCAATAAAAACTGTATTTTTGATGCATCCGGGTTGCAGCGGTAGCTAGCAACCTAGTAAGAGACGATCACGTCCAATGTTAAGAAATATAAAAACCCATAGTTCTTAAAAAAAGAGTCAGATCAAAACAAAAAGTACACCATTAGAACCGCCTTGTCCGAAACCCCTGCATAGTAAAATTTCTGTCCCTTGGCTTGAACAGCAAGGGAAATATATTGGCTTGAAAATCAAGAAAAGTGGCAGCTACTACAACATTCTGCCTAAACGGGATATTTTTTTCTTTTTTTTTTCTTTTTTTCTTATTTTGTATCCAGAGATAGCTTGGCACTGGAACATCGTAGAGGGTTGTTCAATAGCTCATTTTAAAGGAAATTAATTGGGTTAAAAATATATAGTAACTAAAATAAATTATTCCTAAAAGAGAATAAATTTTTCCACCAAAAACTGCATTTTGATGTCTTTTCACACTGCAGTCTTTCAAACATAATCGTATACCAGCGGTAAGAATTGAACCCACGCCTCTGAAGAGACTGGTGGCTAACACCAGTGCCTTGGACCACTCGGCCAGGCTGCCTCTCATAAATAAATATATATGTGAATTTGGGTTGCAGCAGTAGCTAGCAACCTAGTAAGAGACGATCAGTCCAATGCTAAGAAATATAAAAACCCAAAACTCCTAAAAATAGAGTCAGATCAAAACAAAAGTACATCATTAGAAATACCTTGTCTGAAACCCTACTAGATAAATAATGAACGTCATCATAGTTTTATATTAGAGCTATGACGTGAATAGAGTGACGTCATAATTAGTATATAATTATAATAAAGAACGAACTCTTCCCTATACTAACTTGCATACGCAACTTCACTATACTTAAGATTACAGTATTTATATTATACATCATTATAAATTATAAAAGGTTCAAATGTTCGAAGATTATAGAGTTAAAAATTTTCCCACGCCGGGAATCGAACCCGAGCCTGTTAAGTGAATGTTAACTATCCTAGCCACTAGACCATATGGAACCATAAAGAAGTATGATTTAAGAGCCATATGTATATTATTATTTCACCATACCAATTATAATCCGGGTTGCAGTGGTAGCTAGCAACCTAGTAAGAGACGATCACGTCCAATGTTAAGAAATATAAAAACCCATAGTTCCTAATCCGGGTTGCAGCGGTAGCTAGCAACCTAGTAAGAGACGATCACCTCCAATGTTAAGAAATATAAAACCCCCAACTCCTAAAAAAGAGTCAGATCAAAACAAAAAGTACACCATTAGAACCACCTTGTCCGAATCCTCTATAAAGGAAACTTACCGCCCTTTGGCTTGAATAACAAAGAAAATATATTGGCTTGATTATAATAAAGATCGAACTCTTCCCTATACTAACTTGCATACGCAACTTCATCCGGGTTGCAGCGGTAGCTAGCAACCTAGTAAGAGACGATCACGTCCAATGTTAAGAAATATAAAAACCCATAGTTCTTAAAAAAAGAGTCAGATCAAAATATAATAAAGAACGACCTCTTGCCTATACTAAATTTTATACGCCACTTAATTATAGTATAGGTTAGTAATTCAACAGATAGCATGGCACTGGAACATCGTAGAGAGTTGTTCAATGGCTCATTTTAAAGGAAATTAATTGGGTTAAAAACCTTTTGTAATTAAAACAAATTATTTTTATTATTAAAGTAAAGAACGATCTTTCACCCGTAGTAACTGATATATGGTGGTTCCAGGGGTAGTCCGGGTTGCAGCGGTAGCTAGCAACCTAGTAAGAGACGATCACCTCCAATGTTAAGTAATTATATTAAAGGACGATCATTAGAAAAGCACACCATTGCATATATTGGACTGAGTTAGTATTTCAGTTTAGAATCGCTAAAGTTATTATGTAAACTGCAAAAATATTTATGATGTCTGAGCAATAATTTTAATCTTTTCATTCAAACTAACAAAATACCTGAAAATTTTTTACATTAAAAGACGATCACTGAAATAACAAACCATTCCATACATTGGACTTAGTTAAATACTTGATTGTTTGAGTTTCGTCTCTTACTATTTAAAAGAAGAAAAAGCCGTAGGCTTTTTCCTGTTTGTATTTATAGTGAAAAAACGAACTCAAGTCCAAAGAAACTGAACCCTGTGGTTCATTCATATTATCTTCATTATTTTAGCTAGAATGTCAATAAACAAGTTTCTTTTTTAAATTTTAAATTGAAAAGATAGTGCTTTTAATTCAACATATTAAAAGTTCTCCCCGACGGGGAATCGAACCCCCTTCTCCCAGGTAACAAGTGGGCATGCTTACCATTAGACTATCGGAGACTTATAAAATAAAAGTTACATATAAGATATGTTACAATAAGGAACTTTAACTCATAGTAACTTAAGTATTAAATCAAACGGTTCGCTGTCATAGTAAAGAGCTGTGTAATTTCTCATTTTAAATTATAATAAAGATTACAGTATTTTTATAATAAAGAACGAACTCTTCCCTATACTAACTTGCATACGCAACTTCACTATACTTAAGATTACAGTATTTATATTATACATCATTATAAATTATAAAAGGTTCAAATGTTCGAAGATACATGAAAATTCTAAAATTAGTTTTGCTTTTTGTCTCCTGGAAGAAAATTTTTTTCATCTCAGTTCAAATTTATTATTGTATCCTGGAACCAAACTTTTTTTTGGTTTGTAACCCGTAAAGTACATATCTCCATATTATTGTCTCATAAATGCAATTATTTTAGTTTTCAGTCCAGAATCGCTAAACTTATTATGTAAACTGCAAAAATATTTATGGTGTCTAACCAATAATACTAATTTTGTAATTCAAACAAGATAAATACCTGAAAATTTTAAAATTAGTTTTGTTTTATGCTAGGTTTTAGATACTCGACATGGGATTTTGTGTACTTAATAATTTTAAACCTTGAAAAAATATGGTCTCACGCGAGTGGAAAAAAAGAAAGAATAACCAAAAACAATATCAAAATAGAGCAATCCAAATTTCTACTAATAAAAAACTTTACTACACAAAAAATAAAGCTAACATCCTGCAATATCATCTGGGTTGCAGCGGTAGCTAGCAACCTAGTAAGAGACGATCACGTCCAATGTTAAGAAATATAAAAACCCATAGCTCCTAAAAAAGGAGTCAGATCAAAACAAAAAGTACACCATTAGAACCGCCTTGTCCAAAACCCCTGTATAGGAAACTGTCTGTCCCTTGGCTTGAACAGCAAGGGAAATTTATTGGCTTGAAAATCAATAAAATTGACTTTAACCACGTTAGTCTCCCCAAACGGGATATTTTTTTTTTCTTTTTTTGTATCCAGAGATAGCTTGGCACTGGAACATCGTAGAGGGTTGTTCAATAGCTCATTTTAAAGGAAATTAATTGGGTTAAAAATCTAGAGTAACTAAAATAAATTATTTCTAAAAAAGAATAAATTTTTCCAATAAAAACTGTATTTTTGATGCAGTGACGTCATAATTACTATATAAGAAACGTCAAAACTGTAAATGGTCTCATTCATGAATACATAATGGCTAGATCAAAGCAAGCTACACGCAAGTTAAAAAATCAGTACTAAAAAATCAAGAAAAGTGGCAGCTACTACAACATTCTGCCTAAACTGGATATTTTTTTCTCTTTTCTTTGTTTCCAGTATAATAAAGATCAAACTCTTCCCTATACTAACTTGCATACGCAACTTTACTATAGTTAAGATTACAGTATTTATATTTTTTTTTACATTAAAAAGATCCGGGTTGCAGCGGTAGCTAGCAACCTAGTAAGATTATAATAAAGAACGACCTCTTGCCTATACTAAATTTTATACGCCACTTAATTATAGTATAGGTTAGTAATTCAACAGATAGCATGGCACTGGAACATCGTAGTCCGGGTTGCAGCGGTAGCTAGCAACCTAGTAAGAGACGATCACGTCCAATGTTAAGAAATATAAAAACCCATAGTTCTTAAAAAAAGAGTCAGATCAAAACAAAAAGTACACCATTAGAACCGCCTTGTCAAAAACCCCTGCATAGTAAATTTTCTGTCCCTTGGCTTGAACAGCAAGGGAAATATATTGGCTTGAAAATCAAGAAAAGTGGCAGCTACTACAACATTCTGCCTAAACGGGATATTTTTTCTTTTTTTCTTTTTTTTTCTTTTTTTGTATCCAGAGATAGCTTGGCACTGGAACATCGTAGAGGGTTGTTCAATAGCTCATTTTAAAGGAAATTAATTGGGTTAAAAATCTATAGTAACTAAAATAAATTATTTCTAAAAGAGAATAAATTTTTCCACCAAAAACTGCATTTTGATGTCTTTTCACACTGCAGTCTTTCAAACATAATCGTATACCAGCGGTAAGAATTGAACCCACGCCTCTGAAGAGATTGGTGGCTAACAACAGTGCCTTGGACCACTCGGCCAGGCTGCCTCTCATAAATAAATATATATGTGAATTTGGGTTGCAGTTATATAATAAAGAACGACCTCTTGCCTATACTAAATTTTATACGCCACTTAATTATAGTATAGGTTAGTAATTCAACAGATAGCATGGCACTGGAACATCGTAAAGAGTTGTTCAATGGCTCATTTTGAAGGAAATTAATTGGGTTAAAAACCATTTGTAATTATAGAAAAGAAAGAATAACTGAAAAATACAATAAAGAACGACACCTAGCCCATGATAACTGAAACATAAATAGGGATTATGTAATTTCCATCAGTATCATGGCTGCAGAGGTGTCTGAAACCAAGTAAAGAACAAACCATTACTGTAAAGAACATTTCATGTTAAAGATTGATCATTGATGCCATAATCATAGTTTGTAGTTCCGGGTTGCAGCGGTAGCTAGCAACCTAGTAAGAGACGATCACGTCCAATGTTAAGAAATATAAAAACCCATAGTTCCTAAAAAAGGAGTCAGATCAGAACAAAAGTACACCATTAGAACCGTCTTGTCCGAAACCCCTGTATAGGAAGCCTTCTGTCCCTTGGCTTGAACAGCAAGGAAAATATATTGGCTTGAAAATCAAGAAAAGTGGCAGCTACTACAACATTCTGCCTAAACGGGATATTTTTTTCTCTTTTCTCTTTTCTTTGTTTCCAGAGATAGCATGGCACTGGAACATCGTAGAGGGTTGTTCAATAGTTCATTTTAAATGAAATTAATTGGGTTAAAAACCTTTTTTAACTAAAATAAATTATTTCCAAAAGAGAATAAATTTTTCCACCAAAAACTGCATTTTCGATGTCTTTTCACACTGCAGTCTTTCAAACATGATCGTATACCAGCGGTAAGATTTGAATCCGGGTTGCAGCGGTAGCTAGCAACCTAGTAAGAGACGATCACGCCCAATGTTAAGAAATATAAAAACCCATAGTTCCTAAAAAAAGGAGTCAGATCAAAACAAAAAGTACACCATTAGAACCGTCTTGTCCGAAACCCCTGTATAGGAAACTTTCTGTCGCTTAGCTTGAACAGCAAGGGAAATATATTGGCTTGAAAATCAAGAAAACTGGCAGCTACTACAACATTCTGCCTAAACGGGATATTTTTTTCTCTTTTCTCTTTTCTTTGTTTCCAGAGATAGGTTGGCACTGAAACATCGTAGAGGGTTGTTCAATAGCTCAGTTTAAAGGAAATTAATTGGGTTAAAAACCTTTTGTAACTAAAATAAATTATTTCTAAGAGAGAATAAATGTTTCCACCAAAAACTGCATTTTCGATGTCTTTTCACACTGCAGTCTTTCAAACATAATCGTATACCAGCGGTAAGATTTGAATCCGGGTTGCAGCGGTAGCTAGCAACCTAGTAAGAGACGATCATGTCCAATGTTAAGAAATATAAAAACCCATAGTTCCTAACAGAGGAGTCAGATCAAAACAAAAAGTACACCATTAGAACCGCCTTGTCCGAAACCCCTGTATAGAAAACTTTCTGTCCCTTGGCTTGAAACAGCAAGGGAAATATATTGGCTTTAAAATCACGGAAATTGACTTTAACCACGTTATTCTCCCTAAATGGGATATTTTTTTCTTTTTTTCTCTTTTTTTTGTATCCAGAGATAGCTTGGCACTGGAACATCGTAGAGGGTTGTTCAATAGCTCATTTTAAAGGAATCCGGGTTGCAGCGGTAGCTAGCAACCTAGTAAGAGACGATCACGTCCAATGTTAAGAAATATAAAAACCCGTAGCTCCTAAAAAAAAAGACAGATCAAAACAAAAAGTACACCATTAGAACCGCCTTGTCCAAATCCTCCATAAAGGAAACTTACCGCCCTTTGGCTTGAATAACAAAGAAAATATATTGGCTTGAAAATCAAGAAAATAGACTTTTACCACGTTATTCTCCCCAAACGGGATATTTTTTTCTTTTTTCTTTTCCACAGATAGCTTGGCACTGGAACATCGTAGAGGGTTGTTCAATAGCTCATTTTAAAGGAAATTAATTGGGTTAAAAATCTATAGTAGCTAAAATAAATTATTTCTAAAAGAGAATAAATTTTTCCAATAAAAACTGTATTTTTGATGCAGTGACGTCATAATTACTATATAAGAAACGTCAAAACTGCAAATGGTCTCATTCATGAATACATAATGGTTAGATCAAAGCAAGCTGCACGCAAGTTAAAAAATCAGTACTAAAAAATCATCTTAATAAAGATCGAACTCTTCCCTATACTAACTTGCATACGCAACTTCACTATAGTTAAGATTACAGTATTTATATTATGCATCATTATAAATTATAAAAGGTTCAAATGTTCGAAGATTATAGAGTTAAAAATTTTCCCATCCGGGTTGCAGCGGTAGCTAGCAACCTAGTAAGAGACGATCACCTCCAATGTCAAGAAATATAAAACCCCCCAACTCCTAAAAACAGAGTCAGATCAAAACAAAAAGTACACCATTAGAACCGCCTTGTCCGAATCCTCTATAAAGGAAACTTACCGCCCTTTGGCTTGAATAACAAAGAAAATATATTGGCTTGAAAATCAAGAAAATTGACTTTTACCACGTTATTCTCCACAAACGGGATATTTTTTTCTTTCCGCTTTTTCTTTCTGCTCAGCTAGCTGGGCACTGGAAAATCATAGAGAGCTGTATAATAGCTCATTTTAAAGGAAATTGCAACATCTAGTCACTTTTGTATTTAAAAATAAAATACTTTTTAAAGTAGAATCAATTTTGTCAAAAAAATTGCATTTTTGATGTATTTTCATACTGCAGTCTTTTCAAAGATATTTGAATTTTGAAGCAATAAAACAGTCCATGTAATGAACTCTATAGTAATAATAACTACTTGTCTCAATAGTAACCGAAACTCCTGGAACCAAAATTTTCTTTTTTGGCTTAATTTATAATAAAGATCGAACTCTTCCCTATACTAACTTGCATACGCAACTTCACTATAGTTAAAATTACAGTATTTATATTATACATCATTATAAATTATAAAAGGTTCAAATGTTTGAAGATTATAGAGTTAAAAATTTTCCCACACCAGGAATCGAACCCGAGCCTGTTAAGTGAAAGTTAGCTACCCTAGCCACTAGACCATATGGAACCATAAAAATGTATGATTTAAGAGCCATATGCATATTATTATTTCACCATACCAATAATAATAAGGCCAAAACAGAATCGTCGACTTGCAACCTTACTTTTGACACATTATTTAAATCTTCATTAGGCTTAAAAAATGTTTTGCTAGTTTTACATGATTTACAGTAAAGAACGATCTCTCGCCCATAGTAACTGATATATGATGGTTCCAGGGGTAGTTACATAAAGGACCGATATATCTCATCATAATTGTACTACATAAAGGATTGACGTGGTTTTACTACTTAAGAACGACAAAGATGTAAATGGTCTCATTCGTGAATTACATAATGGTTAGATCAAAGCAAGCTACACGCAAGTTAAAAAAGCAGTACTACCAAAAAAACAGAGATAGCATCTTGAAAAGAGAAAAGCAAAGGTATTCAACCGACCAGGCGTATCGAGAAGTAAAAATTGAGAGAGCAAAACATTACAATAAAGAACGACACCTAGCCCATGTTAACTGAAACATAGATAGGGATTATGTAATTTCCATCAGTATCATGGCTGTAGAGATGGCCGAAACCTAGAAAAGAACAAACCATTACAGTAAAGAACATTTCATGTTAAAGATTGGTCAATGATGTCAAAATACGGGTTGCAGCGGTAGCTAGCAACCTAGTAAGAGACGATCACGTCCAATGTTAAGAAATATAAAAATCCATAGTTCCTAACAATAATCCGGGTTGCAGCGGTAGCTAGCAACCTAGTAAGAGACGATCACGTCCAATGTTAAGAAATATAAAAACCCGTAGTTCCTAACAAAGGAGTCAGATCAAAACAAAACGTACACCATTAGAACCGCCTTGTCCAAAACCCCTGTATAGGAAACTTTCTGTCCCTTGGCTTGAACAGCAAGGGAAATATATTGGCTTGAAAATCAAGAAAATTGACTTTAACCACGTTATTCTCCACAAACGGGATATTTTTTTCTTTTTTTTTGTATCCAGAGATAGCTTGGCAATGGAACATCGTAGAGGGTTGTTCAATAGCTCATTTTAAAGGAAATTAATTGGGTTAAAAATCTATAGTAACTAAAATAAATTACTTCTAAAAGAGAATAAATTTTTCCACCAAAAACTGCATTTTTGATGTCTTTTCACACTGCAGTCTTTCAAAAATAATCGTATACCAGCGGTAAGATTTGAACCCACACCTCCGAAGAGACTGGTGGCTAACACCAGTGCCTTGGACCACTCGGCCAGGCTGCCTCTCATAAATAAATATATATGTGAATTTGGGCTGCAGCAGTAGCTAGCAACCTAGTAAGAGACGATAAGTCCAATGCTAAGAAATATAAAAACCCAAAACTCCTAAAAATAGAGTCATATCAAAACAAAAGTACATCATTAGAATTACCTTGTCTGAAACCCTACTAGATAAATAATGAATGTCATCATAGTTTTATATTAGAGCTATGACGTGAATAGAAAAACACGAACTTATATTGTTGTTTCTGAAGACGTCATGAAATAATACCATTGCGCCATGACATCATGAAATAAAATCATTACGCCGTGACGTCATAATTAGTATATAAGAAAAGTCAAAACTATAAATTCTCTCATTCTGGATTAGATAATGGTTAGATCAAAGCATGAAAAGAAAAAAGCAAAGGTATTCAACCGACCAGGCGTATCGAGAAGTAATAATTGAGAGAGCAAAACAAAGGTATTCAACCGACCAGGCGTATCGAGAAGTAATATTTGAGAGAGCAAAACAAAGGTATTCAACCGACCAGGCGTATCGAGAATTAATAATTGAGAGAGCTAAACAAAACAGCAAGATGTGTTATCACAATGATGTAGTTTATAGACATGCAAAAATTGAGACAGCCAAACAAAAGATCAAGGAACGGTATGGTAATGATGAAGATTACAGAGAAGCAACAATTGAGCAGGCTAGACAAAATAGCAAGGAACGGTATGATAATGATAAAGATTACCGAAACAAACATAAGAAAAAAGTTGCTACCAGAATAATGGGTAGATACTGGGATGACAAAAGCTATAATGAAAAAATTAAATTCTCTGCGAGGTTGTACCGAAGAACGCATAAGGACAAAGGGATTATAATAAAGAACGACCTCTTACCTATACTAAATTTTATACGCCACTTAATTATAGTATAGGTTAGTAATTCAACAGATAGCATGGCACTGGAACATTGTAGAGAGTTGTTCAATGGCTCATTATGAAGGAAATTAATGGGGTTAAAAACTTTTGTAATTAAAACAATTATTTTTATTACATTAAGAAATTTTATATGTTCCTTAAGAAATCATCATAAGTAAAAATTTCCCATACTCCGGGTTGCAGCGGTAGCTAGCAACCTAGTAAGAGACGATCATGTCCAATGTTAAGAAATAAAGATAACTACTTAAGAACGACAAAGATGTTAATGGTCTCATTCGTTAATTACATAATGGTTAGATCAAAGCAAGCTGCACGCAAGTTAAAAAAACAGTACTACACAGATAACAGAGATAGTATCTTGAAAAGAGAAAAGCAAAGGTATTCAACCGACCAGGCGTATCGAGAAGTAAAAATTGAGCAGGCTAGACAAAAGATCAAGGAGCGTTATCGCAATGATAAACTTTATAGAGAAGCAACAATTGAGCAGGCTAGACAAAAGAGCAAGGAACGGTATGATAATGATAAAGATTACAGAGATTACGTAAAGGCTCAATCATCGAATTTAAGCTGAAACTAAGTAAAGGACAATTATGCCTCCATATATTCACAGTGATGTATAAGATTTCCCATTACATGATCACGCCCAACAGTAAAAACGAAAATAACCCATAACTCCTAAAAATTAAGTCATATCATTACATTAAAACACGATCATTTGAATAACAAACCATTGCATACATTGGACTCATTTAGCTACTTGATTGTTTGAGGTTCGTCTCTTACTTTTTCAAAGAAGAAAAAGCCATAGGCTTTTTCCTGTTTTTAATCATATAGTGTAGAACATCCGGGTTGCAGCGGTAGCTAGCAACCTAGTAAGAGACGATCACGTCCAATGTTAAGAAATATAAAAACCCATAGTTCCTAAAAAAGGAGTCAGATCAAACTCAAATCCGGGTTGCAGCGGTAGCTAACAACCTAGTAAGAGACGATCACCTCCAATGTTAAGAAATATAAAACCCCCAACTCCTAAAAAAGAGTCAGATCAAAACAAAAAGTACACCATTAGAACCGCCATGTCCTAAACCTCTATAAAGGAAACTTACCGCCCTTTGGCTTGAATAACAAAGAAAATATATTGGCTTGAAAATCAAGAAAATTGACTTTTACCACGTTATTCTCCACAAACGGGATATTTTTTCTTTCCGCTTGATTTTCCTCCTCAGCTACCTGGGCACTGGAAAATCATAGAGAACTGTATAATTACTCATTTTAAAGGAAATTGCAACATCTAGTGCCTTTTTTAATTAAAAATAAAATACTTTTTAAAGTAGAATCAATTTTGTCAAAAAAATTGCATTTTTGATGTATTTTCATACTGCAGTCTTTTCAAAGATATTACATTAAAGGACGAACTATAGCCCATCCGGGTTGCAGCGGTAGCTAGCAACCTAGTATTTATAATAAAGAACGACCTCTTGCCTATACTAAATTTTACACGCCGCTTAATTATAGTATAGGTTAGTAATTCAACAGATAGCTTGGCACTGGAACATCGTAGAGAGTTGTTCAATGGCTCATTTTAAAGAAAATTAATGGGGTTAAAAATTTATTTATAATAAAGAACGACCTCTTGCCTATACTAAATTATATAGGCCACTTAACTATAGTATAGGTTAGTAAATCACTGAAATAACAAACCATTCCATACATTGGACTTAGTTAGCTACTTGATTGTTTGAGTTTCGTCTCTTACTATTTAAAAGAAGAAAAAGCCGTAGGCTTTTTCCTGTTTGTATTTATAGTTAAAAAACAAACTCAAATCCAAAGAAACTGAATCCTGTGGTTCATTCATATTAACTTCATTATTTTAGCTAGAATGTAAATAAACAAGTTTCTTTTTAAATTTTAAATTGAAAAGATACTGCTTTTAATTCAACATGTTAAAAGTTCTCCCTGACGGGGAATCGAAACCAACTTCTCTCAGGTAACAAGTAGGCATGCTTACCATTAGACTATCGAAGACTTATGAAATAAAAGTTACATATAAGATATGATAATTATTTTTTAATCCGGGTTTAATATTAATCCGGGTTGCAGCGGTAGCTAGCAACCTAGTAAGAGACGATCACGTCCAATGTTAATCCGGGTTGCAGCGGTAGCTAGCAACCTAGTAAGAGACGATTACGTCCAATGTTAAGAAATATAAAAACCCATAGCTCCTAAAATAGGAGTAAGATCAAAACAAACAGTACACCATCAGAACCGCCTTGTCCGAAACCCCAGTACAGTAAACTTTCTGTTATTTGGCTTGAACATCAAGGAAAACATATTTTCCGGGTTGCAGCGGTAGCTAGAAACATAGTAAGAGACGATCACATCCAATTTTAAGAAATATAAAAACCCATAGTTCCTAACAAAGGAGTCAGATCAAAACAAAAAGTACACCATTAGAAACGCCTTGTCCGAAAACCCTGTATAGTAAACTATCTGTCCCTTGGCTTGAACAGCAAGGGAAATATATTGGCTTAAAAATTAAGAAAATTGACTTTAACCACGTTATTCTCCCCAAACGGGATATTTTTTTCTTTCTTTTCCACAGATAGCTTGGCACTGGAACATCGTAGAGGGTTGTTCAATAGCTCATCCTAAAGGAAATTAATTGGGTTAAAAATCTATAGTAACTAGAATAAATTATTTCTAAAAGAGAATAAATTTTTCCACCAAAAACTTCATATTTCATATTAAATCCGGGTTGCAGCGGTAGCTAGCAACTTAGTAAGAGACGATCACGTCCAATGTTAAGAAATATAAAAACCCATAGTTCCTAGCAAAGGAGTCAGATCAAAACAAAAAGTACACCATTAGAACCGCCTTGTCCGAAACCCCTGTATAAGAAACTTTCTGTCCCTTGGCTTGAACAACAAGGGAAATATATTGGCTTGAAAATCAACAAAAGTGGCAGCTACTACAACATTCTGCCTAAACGGGATATTTTTTTCTTTCTTTTTTCTTTTTTCTTTTCCACAGATAGCTTGGCACTGGAACATCGTAGAGGGTTGTTCAATAGCTCATTTTGAAGGAAATTAATTGGGTTAAAAATCTATAGTAACTAAAATAAATTATTTCTAAGAAAGAATAAATTTTTCCACCAAAAACTGCATTTTTGATGTCTTTTCACACTGCAGTCTTTCAAACATAATCGTATACCAGCGGTAAGATTTGAACCCACGCCTCCGAAGAGACTGGTGGCTAACACCAGTGTCTTGGACCACTCGGCCAGGCTGCCTCTTATAATTTGGGTTTCAGCAATAGTTATAATAAAGAACGACCTCTTGCCTATACTAAAATAAAAGTCTATTACATACATTTGATTTAGTTAGCTACTTGATTGGTTGTTATCAGGGTTGCAGCGGTAGCTAGCAACCTAGTAAGAGACGATCACGCCCAATGTTAAGAACTAAAAAAACCCATAACTCCTAAAAAAATTATAATAAAGAACGACCTCTTGCCTATACTAAATTTTATACGCCACTTAATTATAGTATAGGTTAGTAATTCAACAGATAGCATGGCACTGGAACATCGTAGAGAGTTGTTCAATGGCTCATTTTAAAGGAAATTAATTGGGTTAAAAACCTTTTGTAATTAAAACAAATTATTTTTATTACATTAAGAAATTTTAATTATGTTCCTTAAGAAATCATCATAAGTAAAAATTTCCCGTACGGAAATTGAACTCAAGCCTGCTGGGTGACAGCTATCCCAACCTCTAGACCATATAGGATATATTAAAATATCCGATTAATGAAGTTTATGTTAAAGAACAAATTATAAACATAATTAGCTGCCTGATTATTTGAGGATCGTCTCTTACTATTCCAAAGAAGAAAAAGCCGTAGGCTTTTTCCTGTTTGTAATTTATTTTATAATAAAGGATGAACTTCAGGCTTTACTAACTGAAAAGTTTAGTATTTTTATATAGTTTTATAATAAAGAGCGAACTCTTGCCTATGCTAAATTTTATAGACCACTGAACTATAGTATAGGTTAGTAAGGTTTACATAAAGGACTGATCCGGGTTGCAGCGGTAGCTAGCAACCTAGTAAGAGACGATCACCTCCAATGTCAAGAAATATAAAACCCCCCAACTCCTAAAAAAAGAGTCAGATCAAAACAAAAAGTACACCATTAGAACCGCCTTGTCCGAATCCTCTATAAAGGAAACTTACCGCCCTTTGGCTTGAATAACAAAGAAAAATATATTGGCTTGAAAATCAAGAAAATTGACTTTTACCACGTTATTCTCCACAAACGGGATATTTTTTTCTTTCTGCTTTTTTTTTCTGCTCAGCTAGCTGGGCACTGGAAAATCATAGAGAGCTGTATAATAGCTCATTTTAAAGGAAATTGCAACATCTAGTCACTTTTGTATTTAAAAATAAAATACTTTTTAAAGTAGAATCAATTTTGTCAAAAAATTGCATTTTTGATGTATTTTCATACTGCAGTCTTTTCAAAGATATTTGAATTTTGAA